>NW_028187634.1:0-24000 GCF_964204655.1 Triturus cristatus | reverse complement strand
GGGTAACCATAGTCAGGTATCCACCTTCCTACACAACCCCCCCCCCAAACGAAGGGAGATAAGGCTGACATTGACCAGGTAAGCCTATATTGCCCAAGTGGCCATATAAGGAGGAACCAGCACTGGCATGGTTACCCCCTGTCTCATGGTCCACTAAGCAATCCCTCACCCTAAGGGTATCAGAGGGTCTCCCACCATAGGGAATCTCTACCTTTGGTGTGTCTTGGCAAAGTAAAAGGCTGGTGTTGAGATGGAGTACTGAAGTGAGTGTCCTCAAAGTGAGGCCTCACCTTCCTCAAATCCCCCTCCACCATGGATGCCTTTCTTTCCTTAACTGAGTTGCACTGTGCTCTCAGGGTCAGCCTCTGGCTACCTAAAGCTGGAGGCTGGGTCCCTTTTGTGGGCTTACTGGAGGGACAGGTCAGGTCTGGGGCCCTAAGGTCCCATGTTTGCCTGTACCCAACAGAATCCCTCTGGGGGAGGTCCCTAACTACCTGTAAAGGAGATCCCTCAGGAATGTTTTTACCCATCACCTGACTAGGGCTACTAGCCAGGCAATCCTCATTCTTTTGATGGGGGGGTTCTTGTGGACAGGGGCCCTCTTGGGGTCCACTGGCCTCCCTGACCTCTGCAGCCCTGGGCTGACTGAGGCAGGGTAGAGAGAGGCAGGCTACCTGCACCAGACTGGGTCCCACCTTGGAAGGGGCCACTGACATCAGAGGCTCTGCCAGGCCAGGCCTGGCTACCTCTGGGGCAGTTCCTTCACAAGGGGTGAGGTCAGCTCCCTGAGGAGGCTGACTTTTTCCTAATGTCTGGGGAGAGGGAGACTTTTCTTCCTCCCCACTACTCTCTGTTTGTGTGGAGTGATCCATAGTTTCAGGCTTCACTACACCTATGTCAGTCTGAGTATAGGCTGAGACCATTACAGCCTTGCCAACCTTTTCAGGGGGGCACTCAGTTTGTGTTTGAGCTGTGACTGTCACAGCTCTGCCAGTCTCTACAGGGAAGTCTGTCTGTGCCTGGGCTGTGGCTACCACTGCCCTTCCAACCTTTCCAGGGAGGAAATCTATTTGGACAGGGGTTGTGAATGGCACAACCCCACTACCCTTTTGTGAAAGGCCTACCATTTTAGAATGGGTGTCTTGTTCAACTCCAGCCCAAGCTGAGAGTTCTAAGTCATTCCCCAGTAAGCAGTCTACAGGCAAGGTTGGGGACACTGCCACCCTTTTAGGGCCAGTGACACCTCCCCAGCTGAGACATACCTCTGCCATGGGATGACTGTTCTGTTTGCCATCAATGTTGGTCACCTGGTAGGAGAAACCAGGCAAAAGCTGCTCAGAGGGAACTAGCCAATGGGCCACCATTGTGATGCTAGCTCCAGTGTCTCTGTAGGCCTCAGCTTTTGTACCATTGATGTAGGGCTCCTGTCTGTACCTACCCAAAGTGTTGGGACAGGCAGTGAAGTTGGCAAACCCCATGCCACCATCATAGACAAGAGTATCTGCTGCAGGGGAATTGGCTAAGCCAGGGTCCCCCTGTGTTCCCCAAGTAAACCCACCCAAATTTTTGGGGGCACTCCCACCACCTGGGGGATTACTGCTGACAGTAATAGGTGGTGTGACAGGAGTAATTGGAGGAACAGTTTTGTTTGTAGCCCTTGGGCAACTGCTGTCAGTTTTCCAATGCCCAGGAGTTTTACACTCATGGCAGTAAGGCTTTTTAGCTGTGGTAGAGGAGGGAGCTTGGGACCCACCACCCTGTGTGGAGTTTTGGGGCCCTGAGGAAGATTTCTCTTTTGCTTTATCCCCACCCTTCTCTTGAGGCTTGGTGGTATCTTTCTTTTGGTCACCACCCTGGTTTTTAGGCCTGATCCTGGTCCTGACCCATTTATCTGCCCTCTTTCCCAATTCTTGGGGAGAGGTCAAATCTGAGTCTACCAGGTGTTGATGGAGAAGCTGGTTTTGACAATTACTTAAAATCTGCTCTCTCATCATCAAATTGTACAATCCTGTATAATCAGACACCTTACTTCCCAGCAACCAACCCTCCAAAGCCTTAGTTGCACATTCCACATATTCAGACCAGTCCTGAGTCTGTGTCTTTTGGGTGTCTCTGAACATTAACCTGTACTGCTCAGTGGTTAAGCCTAACCCATCAACTAGAACACTCTTCAGGACTCTGTAGTTTCTGACATCCTCTTCTCTAACAGTGAGGAGTCTGTCTCTGCCTCTTCCCTCAAAGGAGAGCCAGAGGATTGCTGCCCACTGATCTTCAGGAACCTGCTGTACTTTGCAGGCTCTCTCAAGAGCAGTTATCCACTTGTGGATGTCATCCCCACTTTTGTAGGGGGGCACAACCTTAGACAGGTTTCTATTGTCGAAAACCCTATCTTTGTCCTTAGGGACAATGCTGCCACCAGTGGGTATAGACCCACTCTCTTTATGCTGTCTAGCCTTGCTAAGTTTCTCTTCCATCAGGGCTACTTCTAGCTCCTGCTTCCTGATCCTCAGCTGGGCCTCTTGCATCTTGGCCTCATGTTCCCTCCTCTGAGGGGTGGTCATCCTTCTCCTGGAGTGACCTTGAGAGCCTCTAGAGCCATGGGAAGCATTGGAGTCACCTGAGCGATTCCTTTGCCTTCCCAGCCCTGTGTTAAGTCCACTGGGGAGATCCAGTGGGTTGAACCCACTGTCAGTCCCCAATAGCCTTGGTTTAGCTGGGCCAAGTATAACACTTGGCACTGGGCTAGTTCTCCCTTCATCCTCACTACTGTCAGTATCCTTTTCACTCTCATCCTCTGTGGTAGGCATCCCATCTAAGGGGTGACTATTGGGAAGGGGTACTTCAGTGGCATCTTCAGAAGGGGGGCCTCCTGTTCCTGTCCCTAAGGGGGCTAACTGGGAAGCTTTCTTGAGTGCTCTCTGATTCTCATCATTCTGTAAGAGCTCTCTGAGCTCAGCAGAGTTTGGGTTCTTGGGCTGTTTAAGGCCTCTAAGAGTTGCCAAATGCCTGAGCTCATTCTGATTAAGGGTAGCAAAGCTGGTTGGTGCCCTCTGGGGGTCACTCTCGACAGAGATGGGTACAGTGGACCCCTCTGCCCCGGCCATTGCTCTTAAGTGTGGGTGGATGTGTTGCAATCTACCTACACTTGGGTTTACCTACTAAACCTATCTAGTAGTTGTAGTCAGGGTGTGCTACTCCCTTTGCTCTACAACAACTAAGTTCAGTAGAACTTAAGTATATCTAATCTTGTTTTATATGTACCTACAGGTACCTATGTGATCTTTCAATTGGTAACCAAGAGATTACAATGGTAAAACACAGCAAGCTCAAATCCAACCGCTGCTCACCAATGTGAGAAGTTGGCCTGGTATATGATGCTCACTAGTTAAAGTGATCACCTTGTACCATGCCAAGCAACCCTTATGGTGTGGTTGTAAGTCAACCTTTTCGGACTAGCTGCCCTAGTGGTAGCGTAGGCTAAGCAGTCTTTGAGGCTAAACTCGTGATGCGTGTTAAGCCAGCTGTTTTACCAAATGCAACCCCCTTTTATACCAATGAAAGGACACCACACAGATATATATTCAAAATATATATGTATTTATTTCTCAAAGTAACCCCTAGTCTCTTTATGAGCACAGGAGCACAAATCGTCAAACAAGATTATCACAGAATACACAGAAGTTGCACTTTATATGGATAGGCCCTGGTGGCCACTCGAACCATATACTAAAATAGTGGTATAAGTACCACGAACAGAAAAGGGAAAAGGCCTAAGGCCTCTAGAATCGCTGGGCCTACAAGGAGCTAACGTCAGTTAGTGACCAGGAGGTCCACGGGTGGCGTGTGCAGAGCAAATAGTCACACGCGTGCTCCCATAGGTTTCAATGGGTGCGTAAAAAGTACAAAGTTACTGCAAAGGAGATCTTCCGGGTTAACTAGGAACTTAAGATTTGGAACACAGGCACTAGAGATGTATTACTACACTTGGGCACCGGAGTACCAGCTTTACCTCACCCACAGGAAGCGGGTGCATAGGCCTCAAAGTGCGTCGGGTTTCTTCTATCTGTTCCGTTGAGCTTGAAGACAAAGATGCTGCAGGCGGTCGGTCCGGGAGAGATGCAGTGGATCCAAGAAGGGATCGGAGATGTTGAAGACCTGTAAGCAGAGGGGACAGTGTTCACAGTCACTAGCCAGTGACCAGCGTGGCACCAGGTGGGTACCAGGCGATGTCGGGTGCAAACAGGAAGGAAGGTGTAGCTTGACTCTGCAGCCACGTGGTCCCTGAAGGTCGACGACGTCCAGGAGTCGAGTCACGAGCTGTCCCACGCAGGCTCTCGCTGTCGGCGGTGTCGGCGACTTGATCGAAGCAAACAAGCCTTGGCAAAAGCAATTGTTGTAGGCAAGGAGTTTAAGCTGATGGTTCTGACCAGCAAGGTCAGAGGAACTGCTCCTTTGGAGGGGAGCAAGGGCCAGTCTGGAGCAACCAGACCAGCGGTGTTTGTCGTAGATTTCGTCGCCAAGATGGCCACTAGCCAGCGGGCCAGCAACCGGTTAGGCGCGTCGAGTGGCAAAATGCAGAAGGGCCCCACGCAGATCGTGGAGATGCTGGAGGGCTCACCTTTGGTGCAGATGCTGCTCGAGGGTTGGGCTTCTCAGGACCCAAAGCACAACTTGGAGGGAGCCTCGGTTGTTGCACTTGTCAGCTTGTCGTAGTCGTTCCAAGATGGCTGGCTCCACGTGTCTCGGTGCCTCCACGGGTCTCCTCTTTGCAGGGACTGTGGATCGGGCGGTGAGAGGTCTGGAGGTCCAGGTCTTGTCAGTCTCTGGGCTCGGGCTCCGGCGGGAGGCGGCGGCAAAGCAGACGTTGATTCGCTGGATGGTGCTTGCGTTAGCAAGGTGGTCACTCCCTGACCACAGGGGAGATTGGCTTCAGTCCTCTGTGCGGCAGAGCGTCGAAGTTCCCGTCTTCTTCTTAGTTTCAAGTTGATTCCAGGATGTCTGAAGTCTTAGGACACAGCTCCTACCTTTATTCGGATTCTAGGGGCCGGACTACCTGCTAGGTCCCTCCCTATGGGCGGGACCAGGAAGGGGGGTGGTTACACCCCCAATCCTTTGTCCAGCTCGCCCCAGGCCCGGGACTGGTGTGCCCCAGGACCGGTTTGAACTGGCATATGCCCCGAGGCTCCTTGTGAGCCACAGGCATGTCTGGTTTCTTTCAAGCCCTACCTGACCAATACACAAAATCCTGTCTGGGGTGGTGCTCGCACCTCCCCTGGCAGGAAACCCTTTGTCCACACCTCCCAAGCTGGAAGGACTCCCAGCAGCAGGAGGGTAGACTTGTGTCTGTGGTGGCAGCATCCATTTTGTGGAGCTGAGGCTATGTCTGATTTTACCCGGGTTTCAGGTACTGTACATGTCGTGTCCCTCTAGAAGGGTGGAATGCTAACCCCGTCGCCAGAATTGGCGAGGGGTTAGTATTCCAATTCGTATGACACCTTACTCGACATGTTTTGATAAAGCCAAACCAAAGATAGCATTTAACCGCGAGGTTCATAATGCACTTAAGAGTATATGGTATGACGATATCTGGAAACAGTAGAAGGAAGTTGTTCCGACCACTGCAGACAGGCTCAGCTCATGCCAGAGCACCATCTCACATGGAACCAAGCACTCTGCCTTCAGGATTGTTAAGGCCTGCCATAGGAGTGACTTATAGGTTACCAGGTGTCCCATTTAAGGTTAGGTATAGGTATACTACACCTAAGTAAGAGGTGATTACACCAACTTACCCCAGCTGAGTGATCAGCCAGTTGTGTCAGATTGTTAGGCCAAGCCTGGGGTGGCATAATACATGCTTCAGCCCTTGGCAGGCCTTGGGTACACCAATGCCCTGGGTACCTAGTGTACACTGGTACAGGGGCTGACAGGGTGATCCAACCAATTGGGTATGTACCTAGGGTACATGGAGTCCATTTTAAAGAGAGAACAGCCAGGCTGAGATCCTGAATAGCAGGATCTCAGGCCAACTAAGTCGAAAAACCAGCTAGACACTAGGCAAAAATTTGGGGGTAACCATAGTCAGGTATCCACCTTCCTACACAGACGGAGATCAGATGGAGGGCTGTGTGACACATCATTCCCAGATCAGAAGTAGGGCTGTGTGACACACCAAGCCCAGATCAGTAGGAGGGCTGTGTGCCACACACACCCATATCAGAGGAAGGTCTGAGTGACACCCCAAGCCCAGATCAGAAGGAGAGCTGTGTGACACACACAGACCCAGATCAGGAGGAGGGCGGTGTGACACACACAGGCCAAGATCAGAAGGAGGGTTGTGTGACACACACAGACCCAGATCAGAAGGAGGGCTGTGTGACACACCAAGCCCAGATCAGAAGAAGGGCTGTGTGACACATCATTACCAGACCAGAAGAAGGGCTGAGTGACACACCAAGCCTAGATCAGAAGGAGGGCTATGTGACACACACAGACCCAGATCAGAAGGAGGGCTGTGTGACACACACAGGCCTAGATCAGAAGGAGGGCTGTGTGACACACACAGACCTAGATCAGAAGACGGGCTGTGTGACACACATAGACCCAGATCAGAAGAAGGGCTGAGTGACACACCAAGCCTAGATCAGAAGGAGGGCTTTGTGACACACATAGACCCAAATCAGAAGAAGGGCTGTGTGACATGCACACAAACACATACCAGAAGAAGGGATGTGTGACACACCAAGCCCTGATCAGAAGGAGGTCTGTGTGACACACCAAGCCCAGGTCAGAAGGAGGGCTGTGTGACACACCTAGACCCAGATCAGAAGAAGGGCTGTGTGACACACACAGACCCAGATCAGAAGAAGGGCTGGGTGACACACACAGACCCAGATCAGAAAAGAGCTGTGTGACACACCAAGTCCAGATCAGATGGAGGGCCGTGTGACACACAACGAGCCCAGATCAGTAGGAGGGCTGTTTGACACACGCAGACCCAGATCAGAAGAAGGGCTGAGTGAAACACCAGCCTAGATCAGAAGGAGGGCTTTGTGACACACACAGACCCAGATCAGAAGAAGGGCTGTGTGACACACACACAGACACATACCAGAAGAAGGGATGTGTGACACACCAAGCCCTGATCAGAAAGAGGTCTGTGTGACACACCAAGCCCAGGTCAGAAGGAGGGCTGTGTGACACACACAGACCCAGATCAGAAGGAGGGCTGTGTGACACACACAGGCCCAGATCAGAAGGAGGGCTGTGTGACACACACAGACCTAGATCAGAAGACGGGCTGTGTGACACACAGACCCATATCAGAAGAAGGGCTGAGTGACACACCAAGCCTAGATCAGAAGGAGGGCTTTGTGACACACACAGACCGAAATCAGAAGAAGGGCTGTGTGACACGCACACAGACACATACCAGAAGAAGGGATGTGTGACACACCAAGCCCTGATCAGAAGGAGGTCTGTGTGACACACCAAGCCCAGGTCAGAAGGAGGGCTGTGTGACAAACATAGACCCAGATCAGAAGAAGGGCTGTGTGACACACACAGACCCAGATCAGAAGAAGGGCTGGGTGACACACACAGATCCAGATCAGAAAAGAGCTGTGTGACACACCAAGTCCAGATCAGATGGAGGGCCGTGTGATACACAACGAGCCCAGATCAGTAGGAGGGCTGTGTGACACACGCAGACTAAGATCAGAAGAAGGGCTGAGTGACACCCCAAGCCCACATCAGAATGAGAGCTGTGTGACACACACAGACCCAGATCAGGAGGAGGGCGGTGTGACACACACAGGCCAAGATCAGAAGGAGGGTTGTGTGACACACACAGACCCAGATCAGAAGGAGGGCTGTGTGACACACCAAGCCCAGATCAGAAGGAGGGCTATGTGACACATCATTCCCAGATCAGAAGGAGGGCTGTGTGACACACCAAGCCCAGATCAGAAGGTGGGCTGTGTGACACACACAGACCCAGATCAGAAGAAGGGCTGTGTGACACACACAGACCCAGATCAGAAGAAGGGCTGGGTGACACACACAGACCCAGATCAGAAAAGAGCTGTGTGACACACCAAGTCCAGATCAGATGGAGGGCCGTGTGACACACAACGAGCCCAGATCAGAAGGAGGCCAGTGTGACACACACAGACGGAGATCAGACGGAGGGCTGTGTGACACATCATTCCCAGATCAGAAGGAGGGCTGTGTGACACACCAAGCCCAGATCAGTAGGAGGCATGTGTGACACACGCAGACCCAGATCAGAAGAAGGGCTGAGTGACACCCCAAGCCAAGACCAGAAGGAGAGCTGTGTGACACACATAGACCCAGATCAGGAGGGTGGTGTGATACACACAGGCCAAGATCAGAAGGAGGGTTGTGTGACACACACAGACACAGATCAGAAGGAGGGCTGTGTGACACACCAAGCCCAGATCAGAAGGAGGGCTGTCTGACACATAATTCCCAGATCAGAAGGAGGGCTGTGTGACACACCAAGCCCAGATCAGAAGGTGGGCTGTATGACACACACAGACCCAGATCAGAAGAAGGGCTGAGTGACACACCAAGACCAGATCAGAAGGAGGGCTGTGTGACACACACAGAGCCAGATCAGAAGAAGTTCTGTGTGACACACACAGACCCAGATCAGAAGAATGGCTGGGTGACACACACAGACACAGATCAGAAAAGAGCTGTGTGACACACCAAGTCCAGATCAGATGGAGGGCCGTGTGACACACAACGAGCCCAGATCAGTAGGAGGGCTGTTTGACACACGCAGACCCAGATCAGAAGAAGGGCTGAGTGACAACACAAGCCCAGATCAGAAGGAGAGCTGTGTGACACACACGGACCCAGATCAGAAGTAGGGCGGTGTGACACACACAGGCCAAGATCAGAAGGAGGGTTGTGTGACACACCAAGCCCAGATCAGAAGGAGGGCTGTCTGACACATCATTCCCAGATCAGAAGGAGGGCTGTGTGACACACCAAGCCCAGATCAGAAGGTGGGCTGTATGACACACACAAACCCAGATCAGAAGAAGGGCTGTGTGACACACATAGGCCCAGATCAGAAGGAGGGCTGTGTGCCACACACAAGCCCAGATCAGAGGTAGGGCTGTGTGACACACACAGACCCAGCTCAGAAGAAGGGCTGAGTGACACACCAAGCCCAGATCAGAAGGAGGGCTGTGTGACACACACAGGCCCAGATCAGAAGGAGGGCTGTGTGACACACACAGACCTAGATCAGAAAACGGGCTGTGTGACTACACACAGACCCAGATCAGAAGAAGGGCTGTGTGACACGCACAGAGACACATACCAGAAGAAGGGATGTGTAACACACCAAGCCCTGATCAGAAGGAGGTCTGAGTGACACACCAAGCCTAGATCAGAAGGAGGGCTGTGTGACACACATAGACCCAGATCAGAAGAAGGGCTGTGTGACACACACAGACCCAGATCCGAAGGTGGGCTGTGTGACACACACGGACCCAGATCAGAAGAAGGGCTGAGTGACACACCAAGCCCAGATCAGAAGGAGGGCTGTGTGACACACACAGACCCAGATTAGAAGGAGGGCTGTGTGACACACACAGGCCCAGATCAGAAGGAGGGCTGTGTGACACACACAGACCTAGATCAGAAGACGGGCTGTGTGACACACACAGACCCAGATCAGAAGAAGGGCTGAGTGACACACCAAGCCTAGATCAGAAGGAGGGCTGTGTGACAGACACAGACCCAGATCAGAAGGAGGGCTGTGTGACACACACAGACCCAGGTCAGAAGGAGGGCTGTGTGACACACACAGACCTAGATCAGAAGACGGGCTGTGTGACACACACAGACCCAGATCAGAGAAGAGCTGTGTGACACAGCAAGTCCAGATCAGAAGGAGGTCTGTATGACACACCAAGCCCAGATCAGAAGGAGGGCTGTGTGACACACATAGACCCAGATCAGAAGAAGGGCTGTGTGACACACACAGACCCAGATCAGAAGAAGGGCTGGGTGACACACACAGACCCAGATCAGAGAAGAGCTGTGTGACACACCAAGTCCAGATCAGATGGAGGGCCGTGTGACACACAACGAGCCCAGATCAGAAGGAGGGCGGCGTGACACACACAGACGGAGATCAGATGGAGGGCTGTGTGACACATCATTCCCAGATCAGAAGTAGGGCTGTGTGACACACCAAGCCCAGATCAGTAGGAGGGCTGTGTGACACACACACCCATATCAGAGGAAGGTCTGAGTGACACCCCAAGCCCAGATCAGAAGGAGAGCTGTGTGACACACACAGACCCAGATCAGGAGGAGGGCGGTGTGACACACACAGGCCAAGATCAGAAGGAGGGTTGTGTGACACACACAGACCCAGATCAGAAGGAGGGCTGTGTGACACACCAAGCCCAGATCAGAAGAAGGGCTGTGTGACACATCATTACCAGACCAGAAGAAGGGCTGAGTGACACACCAAGCCCAGATCAGAAGGAGGGCTATGTGACACACACAGACCCAGATCAGAAGGAGGGCTGTGTGACACACACAGGCCTAGATCAGAAGGAGGGCTGTGTGACACACACAGACCTAGATCAGAAGACGGGCTGTGTGACACACACAGACCCAGATCAGAAGAAGGGCTGAGTGACACACCAAGCCTAGATCAGAAGGAGGGCTTTGTGACACACATAGACCCAAATCAGAAGAAGGGCTGTGTGACATGCACACAAACACATACCAGAAGAAGGGATGTGTGACACACCAAGCCCTGATCAGAAGGAGGTCTGTGTGACACACCAAGCCCAGGTCAGAAGGAGGGCTGTGTGACACACCTAGACCCAGATCAGAAGAAGGGCTGTGTGACACACACAGACCCAGATCAGAAGAAGGGCTGGGTGACACACACAGACCCAGATCAGAAAAGAGCTGTGTGACACACCAAGTCCAGATCAGATGGAGGGCCGTGTGACACACAACGAGCCCAGATCAGTAGGAGGGCTGTTTGACACACGCAGACCCAGATCAGAAGAAGGGCTGAGTGAAACACCAGCCTAGATCAGAAGGAGGGCTTTGTGACACACACAGACCCAGATCAGAAGAAGCGCAGTGTGACACACACACAGACACATACCAGAAGAAGGGATGTGTGACACACCAAGCCCTGATCAGAAAGAGGTCTGTGTGACACACCAAGCCCAGGTCAGAAGGAGGGCTGTGTGACACACACAGACCCAGATCAGAAGGAGGGCTGTGTGACACACACAGGCCCAGATCAGAAGGAGGGCTGTGTGACACACACAGACCTAGATCAGAAGACGGGCTGTGTGACACACAGACCCATATCAGAAGAAGGGCTGAGTGACACACCAAGCCTAGATCAGAAGGAGGGCTTTGTGACACACACAGACCGAAATCAGAAGAAGGGCTGTGTGACACGCACACAGACACATACCAGAAGAAGGGATGTGTGACACACCAAGCCCTGATCAGAAGGAGGTCTGTGTGACACACCAAGCCCAGGTCAGAAGGAGGGCTGTGTGACAAACATAGACCCAGATCAGAAGAAGGGCTGTGTGACACACACAGACCCAGATCAGAAGAAGGGCTGGGTGACACACACAGATCCAGATCAGAAAAGAGCTGTGTGACACACCAAGTCCAGATCAGATGGAGGGCCGTGTGATACACAACGAGCCCAGATCAGTAGGAGGGCTGTGTGACACACGCAGACTAAGATCAGAAGAAGGGCTGAGTGACACCCCAAGCCCAGATCAGAATGAGAGCTGTGTGACACACACAGACCCAGATCAGGAGGAGGGCGGTGTGACACACACAGGCCAAGATCAGAAGGAGGGTTGTGTGACACACACAGACCCAGATCAGAAGGAGGGCTGTGTGACACACCAAGCCCAGATCAGAAGGAGGGCTATGTGACACATCATTCCCAGATCAGAAGGAGGGCTGTGTGACACACCAAGCCCAGATCAGAAGGTGGGCTGTGTGACACACACAGACCCAGATCAGAAGAAGGGCTGTGTGACACACACAGACCCAGATCAGAAGAAGGGCTGGGTGACACACACAGACCCAGATCAGAAAAGAGCTGTGTGACACACCAAGTCCAGATCAGATGGAGGGCCGTGTGACACACAACGAGCCCAGATCAGAAGGAGGCCAGTGTGACACACACAGACGGAGATCAGACGGAGGGCTGTGTGACACATCATTCCCAGATCAGAAGGAGGGCTGTGTGACACACCAAGCCCAGATCAGTAGGAGGCATGTGTGACACACGCAGACCCAGATCAGAAGAAGGGCTGAGTGACACCCCAAGCCAAGACCAGAAGGAGAGCTGTGTGACACACATAGACCCAGATCAGGAGGGTGGTGTGATACACACAGGCCAAGATCAGAAGGAGGGTTGTGTGACACACACAGACACAGATCAGAAGGAGGGCTGTGTGACACACCAAGCCCAGATGAGAAGGAGGGCTGTCTGACACATCATTCCCAGATCAGAAGGAGGGCTGTGTGACACACCAAGCCCAGATCAGAAGGTGGGCTGTATGACACACACAGACCCAGATCAGAAGAAGGGCTGAGTGACACACCAAGACTAGATCAGAAGGAGGGCTGTGTGACACACACAGACCCAGATCAGAAGAAGGGCTGTGTGACACACATAGGCCCAGATCAGAAGGAGGGCTGTGTGACACACACAAGCCTAGATCAGAAGTAGGGCTGTGTGACACACACAGACCCAGCTCAGAAGAAGGGCTGAGTGACACACCAAGCCCAGATCAGAAGAAGGGCTGTGTGACACACACAGGCCCAGATCAGAAGGAGGGCTGTGTGATACACACAGGCCTAGATCAGAAGGAGGGCTGTGTGACACACACAGACCTAGATCAGAAAACGGGCTGTGTGACTACACACAGACCCAGATCAGAAGAAGGGCTGTGTGACACGCACAGAGACACATACCAGAAGAAGGGATGTGTGACACACCAAGCCCTGATCAGAAGGAGGTCTATGTGACACACCAAGCCTAGATCAGAAGGAGGGCTGTGTGACACACATAGACCCAGATCAGAAGAAGGGCTGTGTGACACACACAGACCCAGATCAGAAGGTGGGCTGTGTGACACACACGGACCCAGATCAGAAGAAGGGCTGAGTGACACACCAAGCCCAGATCAGAAGAAGGGCTGTGTGACACACACAGACCCAGATCAGAAGGAGGGCTGTGTGACACACACAGGCCCAGATCAGAAGGAGGGCTGTGTGACACACACAGACCTAGATCAGAAGACGGGCTGTGTGACACACACAGACCCAGATCAGAAGAAGGGCTGAGTGACACACCAAGCCTAGATCAGAAGGAGGGCTGTGTGACACACACAGACCCAGATCAGAAGGAGGGCTGTGTGACACACACAGACCCAGGTCAGAAGGAGGGCTGTGTGACACACACAGACCTAAATCAGAAGACGGGCTGTGTGACACACACAGAACCAGATCAGAAGAAGGGCTGAGTGACACACCAAGCCTAGATCAGAAGGAGGGCTGTGTGACACACACACACCCAGATCAGAAGAAGGGCTGTGTGACATGCACACAGACACATACCAGAAGAAGGGATGTGTGACACACCAAGCCCAGATCAGAAGGAGGGCTGTGTGACACACACAGACCCAGATCAGAAGAAGGGCTGGGTGACACACACAGACCCAGATCAGAGAAGAGCTGTGTGACACACCAAGTCCAGATCAGAAGGAGGTCTGTGTGACACACCAAGCCCAGATCAGAAGGAGGGCTGTGTGACACACATAGACCAAGATCAGAAGAAGGGCTGTGTGACACACACAGACCCAGATCAGAAGAAGGGCTGGGTGACACACACAGACCCAGATCAGAGAAGAGCTGTGTGACACACCAAGTCTAGATCAGATGGAGGGCCGTGTGACACACAACAAGCCCAGATCAGAAGGAGGGCGGTGTGACACACACAGACGGAGATCAGATGGAGGGCTGTGTGACACATCATTCCCAGATCAGAAGTAGGGCTGTGTGACACACCAAGCCCAGATCAGTAGGAGGGCTGTGTGACACACACACCCAAATCAGAGGAAGGGCTGAGTGACACCCCAAGGCCAAATCAGAAGGAGAGCTGTGTGACACACACAGACCCAGATCAGGAGGAGGGCGGTGTGACACACACAGGCCAAGCTCAGAAGGAGGGTTGTGTGACAAACACAGACCCAGATCAGAAGGAGGGCTGTGTGACACACCAAGCCCAGATCAGAAGGAGGGCTGTGTGACACATCATTCCCAGATCAGAAGGAGGGCTGTGTGACACACCAAGCCCAGATCAGAAGGTGGGCTGTATGACACACACAGACCCAGATCAGAAGAAGGGCTGAGTGACACACCAAGACCAGATCAGAAGGAGGGCTGTGTGACACACACACACCCAGATCAGAAGGAGGGCTGTGTGACATGCCAAGCCCAGATCAGAAGGAGGGCTGTGTGACACACACAGACCCAGATCAGAAGGAGGGCTGTGTGACACACACAGACAAAGATCAGAAGGAGGGCTGTGTGACACACACAGACCTAGATCAGAAGACGAGCTGTGTGACACACACAGACCCAGATCAGAAGAAGGGCTGATTGACACACCAAGCCTAGATCAGAAGGAGGGCTGTGTGACACACACAGACCCAGATCAGAAGAAGGGCTGTGTGACACGCACACACACATACCAGAAGAAGGGATGTGTGACACACCAAGCCCAGATCAGAAGGAGGGCTGTGTGACACACATAGACCCAGATCAGACGAAGGGCTGTGTGACACACACAGACCCAGATCAGAAGAAGGGCTGGGTGACACACACAGACCCAGATCAGAGAAGAGCTGTGTGACAAACCAAGTCCAGATCAGAAGCAGGTCTGTGTGATACACCAAACCCAGATCAGAAGGAGGGCTGTGTGACACACATAGACCCAGATCAGAAGAAGGGCTGTGTGACACACACAGACTCAGATCAGAAGAAGGGCTGGGTGACACACACAGACCCAGATCAGAGAAGAGCTGTGTGACACACCAAGTCCAGATCAGATGGAGGGCCGTGTGACACACAACGAGCCCAGATCAGAAGGAGGGCAGTGCGACACACACAGACGGAGATCAGATGGAGGGCTTTGTGACACATCATTCCCAGATCAGAAGGAGGGCTGTGTGACACACCAAGCCCAGATCAGTAGGAGGGCTGTGTGACACACACAGACCCAAATCAGAGGAAGGGCTGAGTGACACCCCAAGCCCAGATCAGGAGAGCTGCGTGACACACACAGACCCAGATCAGGAGGAGGGCGGTGTGACACACACAGGCCAAGATCAGAAGGAGGGCTGTGTGACACATCATTCCCAGATCAGAAGGAGGGCTCTGTGACACACCAAGCCGAGATCAGAAGGTGGGCTGTGTGACACACACAGACCAGAAGAAGGGCTGAGTGACACACCAAGCCCAGATCAGAAGGAGGGCTATGTGACACACACAGACCCAGATCAGAAGGAGGGCTGTGTGACACACACAGACCCAGATCAGAAGGAGGGCTGTGTGACACACACAGACCTAGATCATAAGACGGGCTGTGTGACACACAGACCCAGATCAGAAGAAGGGCTGAGTGACACACCAAGCCTAGATCAGAAGGAGGGCTTTGTGACACACACAGACCCAAATCAGAAGAAGGGCTGTGTGACACGCACCAACACATACCAGAAGAAGGGATGTGTGACACACCAAGCCCTGATCAGAAGGAGGTCTGTGTGACACACCAAGCCCAGGTCAGAAGGAGGGCTGTGTGACACACATAGACCCAGATCAGAAGAAGGGCTGTGTGACACACACAGACCCAGATCAGAAGAAGGGCTGGGTGACACACACAGACCCAGATTAGAAACGAGCTGTGTGACACACCAAGTCCAGATCAGATGGAGGGCCGTGTGACACACAACGAGCCCAGATCAGTAGGAGGGCTGTGTGACACACGCAGACCCAGATCAGAATAAGGGCTGAGTGACACCCCAAGCCCCGATCAGAATGAGAGCTGTGTGACACACACAGACCCAGATCAGGAGGAGGGCGGTGTGACACACACAGGCCAAGATCAGAAGGAGGGTTGTGTGACACACACAGACCCAGATCAGAAGGAGGGCTGTGTGACACACCAAGCCCAGATCAGAAGGAGGGCTATGTGACACATCATTCCCAGATCAGAAGGAGGGCTGTGTGACACACCAGCCCAGATCAGAAGGTGGGCTGTGTGACACACACAGACCCAGATCAGAAGAAGGGCTGTGTGACACACACAGACCCAGATCAGAAGAAGGGCTGGGTGACACACACAGACCCAGATGAGAAAAGAGCTGTGTGACACACCAAGTCCAGATCAGATGGAGGGCCGTGTGACACACAACGAGCCCAGATCAGAAGGAGGCCAGTGTGACACACACAGACGGAGATCAGACGGAGGGCTGTGTGACACATCATTCCCAGATCAGAAGGAGGGCTGTGTGACACACCAAGCCCAGATCAGTAGGAGGCATGTGTGACACACGCAGACCCAGATCAGAAGAAGGGCTGAGTGACACCCCAAGCCCAGACCAGAAGGAGAGCTGTGTGACACACATAGACCCAGATCAGGAGGGTGGTGTGATACACACAGGCCAAGATCAGAAGGAGGGTTGTGTGACACACACAGACCCAGATCAGAAGGAGGGCTGTGTGACACACCAAGCCCAGATCAGAAGAAGGGCTGTGTGACACATCATTACCAGACCAGAAGAAGGGCTGAGTGACACACCAAGCCCAGATCAGAAGGAGGGCTATGTGACACACACAGACCCAGATCAGAAGGAGGGCTGTGTGACACACACAGGCCTAGATCAGAAGGAGGGCTGTGTGACACACACAGACCTAGATCAAAAGACGGGCTGTGTGACACACACAGACCCAGATCAGAAGAAGGGCTGAGTGACACACCAAGCCTAGATCAGAAGGAGGGCTTTGTGACACACATAGACCCAGATCAGAAGACGGGCTGTGTGACACACACAGACCCAGATCAGAAGAAGGGCTGAGTGACACACCAAGCCTAGATCAGAAGGAGGGCTTTGTGACTACACACAGACCCAGATCAGAAGAAGGGCTGTGTGACACGCACAGAGACACATACCAGAAGAAGGGATGTGTAACACACCAAGCCCTGATCAGAAGGAGGTCTGTGTGACACACCAAGCCTAGATCAGAAGGAGGGCTGTGTGACACACATAGACCCAGATCAGAAGAAGGGCTGTGTGACACACACAGACCCAGATCAGAAGGTGGGCTGTGTGACACACACGGACCCAGATCAGAAGAAGGGCTGAGTGACACACCAAGCCCAGATCAGTAGGAGGGCTGTGTGACACAGACAGACCCAGATCAGAAGACGGGCTGTGTGACACACACAGACCCAGATCAGAAGAAGGGCTGAGTGACACTCCAAGCCTAGATCAGAAGGAGGGCTTTGTGACTACACACAGACCCAGATCAGAAGAAGGGCTGTGTGACACGCACAGAGACACATACCAGAAGAAGGGATGTGTAACACACCAAGCCCTGATCAGAAGGAGGTCTGTGTGACACACCAAGCCTAGATCAGAAGGACGGCTGTGTGACACACATAGACCCAGATCAGAAGAAGGGCTGTGTGACACACACAGACCCAGATCAGAAGGTGGGCTGTGTGACACACACGGACCCAGATCAGAAGAAGGACTGAGTGACACACCAAGCCCAGATCAGTAGGAGGGCTGTGTGACACACACAGACCCAGATTAGAAGGAGGGCTGTGTGACACACACAGGCCCAGATCAGAAGGAGGGCTGTGTGACACACACAGACCTAGATCAGAAGACGGGCTGTGTGACACACACAGACCCAGATCAGAAGAAGGGCTGAGTGACACACCAAGCCTAGATCAGAAGGAGGGCTGTGTGACAGACACAGACCCAGATCAGAAGGAGGGCTGTGTGACACACACAGACCCAGGTCAGAAGGAGGGCTGTGTGACACACACAGACCTAGATCAGAAGACGGGCTGTGTGACACACACAGACCCAGATCAGAGAAGAGCTGTGTGACACAGCAAGTCCAGATCAGAAGGAGGTCTGTATGACACACCAAGCCCAGATCAGAAGGAGGGCTGTGTGACACACATAGACCCAGATCAGAAGAAGGGCGGTGTGACACACACAGACCCAGATCAGAAGAAGGGCTGGGTGACACACACAGACCCAGATCAGAGAAGAGCTGTGTGAAACACCAAGTCCAGATCAGATGGAGGGCCGTGTGACACACAACGAGTCCAGATCAGAAGGAGGGCGGCGTGACACACACAGATGGAGATCAGATGGAGGGCTGTGTGACACATCATTCCCAGATCAGAAGTAGGGCTGTGTGACACACCAAGCCCAGATCAGTAGGAGGGCTGTGTGACACACACACCCATATCAGAGGAAGGTCTGAGTGACACCCCAAGCCCAGATCAGAAGGAGAGCTGTGTGACACACACAGACCCAGATCAGGAGGAGGGCGGTGTGACACACACAGGCCAAGATCAGAAGGAGGGTTGTGTGACACACACAGACCCAGATCAGAAGGAGGGCTGTGTGACACACCAAGCCCAGATCAGAAGAAGGGCTGTGTGACACATCATTACCAGACCAGAAGAAGGGCTGAGTGACACACCAAGCCCAGATCAGAAGGAGGGCTATGTGACACACACAGACCCAGATCAGAAGGAGGGCTGTGTGACACACACAGGCCTAGATCAGAAGGAGGGCTGTGTGACACACACAGACCTAGATCAGAAGACGGGCTGTGTGACACACACAGACCCAGATCAGAAGAAGGGCTGAGTGACACACCAAGCCTAGATCAGAAGGAGGGCTTTGTGACACACATAGACCCAAATCAGAAGAAGGGCTGTGTGACATGCACACAAACACATACCAGAAGAAGGGATGTGTGACACACCAAGCCCTGATCAGAAGGAGGTCTGTGTGACACACCAAGCCCAGGTCAGAAGGAGGGCTGTGTGACACACCTAGACCCAGATCAGAAGAAGGGCTGTGTGACACACACAGACCCAGATCAGAAGAAGGGCTGGGTGACACACACAGACCCAGATCAGAAAAGAGCTGTGTGACACACCAAGTCCAGATCAGATGGAGGGCCGTGTGACACACAACGAGCCCAGATCAGTAGGAGGGCTGTTTGACACACGCAGACCCAGATCAGAAGAAGGGCTGAGTGAAACACCAAGCCTAGATCAGAAGGAGGGCTTTGTGACACACACAGACCCAGATCAGAAGAAGGGCTGTGTGACACACACACAGACACATACCAGAAGAAGGGATGTGTGACACACCAAGCCCTGATCAGAAAGAGGTCTGTGTGACACACCAAGCCCAGGTCAGAAGGAGGGCTGTGTGACACACACAGACCCAGATCAGAAGGAGGGCTGTGTGACACACACAGGCCCAGATCAGAAGGAGGGCTGTGTGACACACACAGACCTAGATCAGAAGACGGGCTGTGTGACACACAGACCCATATCAGAAGAAGGGCTGAGTGACACACCAAGCCTAGATCAGAAGGAGGGCTTTGTGACACACACAGACCGAAATCAGAAGAAGGGCTGTGTGACACACACACAGACACATACCAGAAGAAGGGATGTGTGACACACCAAGCCCTGATCAGAAGGAGGTCTGTGTGACACACCAAGCCCAGGTCAGAAGGAGGGCTGTGTGACACACATAGACCCAGATCAGAAGAAGGGCTGTGTGACACACACAGACCCAGATCAGAAGAAGGGCTGGGTGACACACACAGATCCAGATCAGAAAAGAGCTGTGTGACACACCAAGTCCAGATCAGATGGAGGGCCGTGTGATACACAACGAGCCCAGATCAGTAGGAGGGCTGTGTGACACACGCAGACCCAGATCAGAAGAAGGGCTGAGTGACACCCCAAGCCCAGATCAGAATGAGAGCTGTGTGACACACACAGACCCAGATCAGGAGGAGGGTGGTGTGACACACACAGGCCAAGATCAGAAGGAGGGTTGTGTGACACACACAGACCCAGATCAGAAGGAGGGCTGTGTGACACACCAAGCCCAGATCAGAAGGAGGGCTATGTGACACATCATTCCCAGATCAGAAGGAGGGCTGTGTGACACACCAAGCCCAGATCAGAAGGTGGGCTGTGTGACACACACAGACCCAGATCAGAAGAAGGGCTGTGTGACACACACAGACCCAGATCAGAAGAAGGGCTGGGTGACACACACAGACCCAGATCAGAAAAGAGCTGTGTGACACACCAAGTCCAGATCAGATGGAGGGCCGTGTGACACACAACGAGCCCAGATCAGAAGGAGGCCAGTGTGACACACACAGACGGAGATCAGACGGAGGGCTGTGTGACACATCATTCCCAGATCAGAAGGAGGGCTGTGTGACACACCAAGCCCAGATCAGTAGGAGGCATGTGTGACACACGCAGACCCAGATCAGAAGAAGGGCTGAGTGACACCCCAAGCCAAGACCAGAAGGAGAGCTGTGTGACACACATAGACCCAGATCAGGAGGGTGGTGTGATACACACATGCCAAGATCAGAAGGAGGGTTGTGTGACACACACAGACACAGATCAGAAGGAGGGCTGTGTGACACACCAAGCCCAGATGAGAAGGAGGGCTGTCTGACACATCATTCCCAGATCAGAAGGAGGGCTGTGTGACACACCAAGCCCAGATCAGAAGGTGGGCTGTATGACACACACAGACCCAGATCAGAAGAAGGGCTGAGTGACACACCAAGACTAGATCAGAAGGAGGGCTGTGTGACACACACAGACCCAGATCAGAAGAAGGGCTGTGTGACACACATAGGCCCAGATCAGAAGGAGGGCTGTGTGACACACACAAGCCTAGATCAGAAGTAGGGCTGTGTGACACACACAGACCCAGCTCAGAAGAAGGGCTGAGTGACACACCAAGCCCAGATCAGAAGAAGGGCTGTGTGACACACACAGGCCCAGATCAGAAGGAGGGCTGTGTGACACACACAGGCCTAGATCAGAAGGAGGGCTGTGTGACACACACAGACCTAGATCAGAAAACGGGCTGTGTGACTACACACAGACCCAGATCAGAAGAAGGGCTGTGTGACACGCACAGAGACACATACCAGAAGAAGGGATGTGTGACACACCAAGCCCTGATCAGAAGGAGGTCTGTGTGACACACCAAGCCTAGATCAGAAGGAGGGCTGTGTGACACACATAGACCCAGATCAGAAGAAGGGCTGTGTGACACACACAGACCCAGATCAGAAGGTGGGCTGTGTGACACACACGGACCCAGATCAGAAGAAGGGCTGAGTGACACACCAAGCCCAGATCTGAAGGAGGGCTGTGTGACACACAATCAGACCCAGATCAGAAGCAGGGCTGTGTGACACACACAGGCCCAGATCAGAAGGAGGGCTGTGTGACACACACAGACCTAGATCAGAAGACGGGCTGTGTGACACACACAGACCCAGATCAGAAGAAGGGCTGAGTGACACACCAAGCCTAGATCAGAAGGAGGGCTGTGTGACACACACAGACCCAGATCAGAAGGAGGGCTGTGTGACACACACAGACCCAGGTCAGAAGGAGGGCTGTGTGACACACACAGACCTAAATCAGAAGACGGGCTCTGTGACACACACAGACCCAGATCAGAAGAAGGGCTGAGTGACACACCAAGCCTAGATCAGAAGGAGGGCTGTGTGACACACACAAACCCAGATCAGAAGAAGGGCTGTGTGACACGCACACAGACACATACCAGAAGAAGGGATGTGTGACACACCAAGCCCAGATCAGAAGGAGGGCTGTGTGACACACACAGACCCAGATCAGAAGAAGGGCTGGGTGACACACACAGACCCAGATCAGAGAAGAGCTGTGTGACACACCAAGTCCAGATCAGAAGGAGGTCTGTGTGACACACCAAGCCCAGATCAGAAGGAGGGCTGTGTGACACACATAGACCAAGATCAGAAGAAGGGCTGTGTGACACACACAGACCCAGATCAGAAGAAGGGCTGGGTGACACACACAGACCCAGATCAGAGAAGAGCTGTGTGACACACCAAGTCCAGATCAGATGGAGGGCCGTGTGACACACAACGAGCCCAGATCAGAAGGAGGGCGGTGTGACACACACAGACGGAGATCAGATGGAGGGCTGTGTGACACATCATTCCCAGATCAGAAGTAGGGCTGTGTGACACACCAAGCCCAGATCAGTAGGAGGGCTGTGTGACACACACACCCAAATCAGAGGAAGGGCTGAGTGACACCCCAAGGCCAGATCAGAAGGAGAGCTGTGTGACACACACAGACCCAGATCAGGAGGAGGGCGGTGTGACACACACAGGCCAAGATCAGAAGGAGGGTTGTGTGACAAACACAGACCCAGATCAGAAGGAGGGCTGTGTGACACACCAAGCCCAGATCAGAAGGAGGGCTGTGTGACACATCATTCCCAGATCAGAAGGAGGGCTGTGTGACACACCAAGCCCAGATCAGAAGGGGGCTGTATGACACACACAGACCCAGATCAGAAGAAGGGCTGAGTGACACACCAAGACCAGATCAGAAGGAGGGCTGTGTGACACACACACACCCAGATCAGAAGGAGGGCTGTGTGACATGCCAAGCCCAGATCAGAAGGAGGGCTGTGTGACACACACAGACCCAGATCAGAAGGAGGGCTGTGTGACACACACAGACCCAGATCAGAAGGAGGGCTGTGTGACACACACAGACCTAGATCAGAAGACGGGCTGTGTGACACACACAGACCCAGATCAGAAGAAGGGCTGATTGACACACCAAGCCTAGATCAGAAGGAGGGCTGTGTGACACACACAGACCCAGATCAGAAGAAGGGCTGTGTGACATGCACACACACATACCAGAAGAAGGGATGTGTGACACACCAAGCCCAGATCAGAAGGAGGGCTGTGTGACACACATAGACCCAGATCAGACGAAGGGCTGTGTGACACACACAGACCCAGATCAGAAGAAGGGCTGGGTGACACACACAGACCCAGATCAGAGAAGAGCTGTGTGACAAACCAAGTCCAGATCAGAAGGAGGTCTGTGTGACACACCAAACCCAGATCAGAAGGAGGGCTGTGTGACACACATAGACCCAGATCAGAAGAAGGGCTGTGTGACACACACAGACTCAGATCAGAAGAAGGGCTGGGTGACACACACAGACCCAGATCAGAGAAGAGCTGTGTGACACACCAAGTCCAGATCAGATGGAGGGCCGTGTGACACACAACGAGCCCAGATCAGAAGGAGGGCAGTGCGACACACACAGACGGAGATCAGATGGAGGGCTTTGTGACACATCATTCCCAGATCAGAAGGAGGGCTGTGTGACACACCAAGCCCAGATCAGTAGGAGGGCTGTGTGACACACACAGACCCAAATCAGAGGAAGGGCTGAGTGACACCCCAAGCCCAGATCAGGAGAGCTGCGTGACACACACAGACCCAGATCAGGAGGAGGGCGGTGTGACACACACAGGCCGAGATCAGAAGGAGGGCTGTGTGACACATCATTCCCAGATCAGAAGGAGGGCTGTGTGACACACCAAGCTGAGATCAGAAGGTGGGCTGTGTGACACACACAGACCAGAAGAAGGGCTGAGTGACACACCAAGCCCAGATCAGAAGGAGGGCTATGTGACACACACAGACCCAGATCAGAAGGAGGGCTGTGTGACACACACAGGCCCAGATCAGAATAGGGCTGTGTGACACAC
>NW_028187633.1:47200-116200 GCF_964204655.1 Triturus cristatus | reverse complement strand
CTAATGAGCCGTCATCAGCTAGGCTAACTTGAATCCAGTGGCAAAGTGAGCAAGGGACCCACGTCTGGGCATACCCTGCCAACTTAGGGTGAACAAAGCAAAACGAAAGGGAATGATGGACGGAGTGTTGAACATTGCAAACACTCACCCCCAGTCAACTGATCTGGGTTTAATCCATCATCATTCTTTAGCTCACTCCGCCACCCCAGTTCAGACATGGCCATATGCAATTCAGTCTGACCCTGTGCCTCATGGGAACAGTCCAGCCCGAACTGCCAAGCCATGTCTTCCCTGGACCGGAAACAAGCATCCTGGGACCGGTTTCTGGCTTATCAGTCATCATCAGCCAGGCTAGCTTGAATCCAGTGGCAAAGTGAGCAAGGGACCCACGTCTGGGTATACCCTGCGAACTTAGGACGAACAAAGCAAAACCAAAGGGAATGATGGACGGAGTGTTAAACATTGCAAGCACTCACCGCCAGGAAACTGATCGGGGTTTAATCCATCATCATTCTTTAGCTCAATCTGCCACCCCATTTCAGACATGGCCATGTGCAAATCAGTCTGACCCTGTGCCTCATGGGAACAGTCCAGCCCAAACTGCCAAGCAATGTCTTCCCTGGAGCGGAAACAAGCATCCTGGGACCAGTTTCTGGCTAATCAGCCGTCATCAGCCAGGATAGCTTGAACCCAGTCGCAAAGTGAGCAAGGGACCCACATCTGGGCATACCCGGCCAACTTAGGGCGAACAAAGCAAAACCAAAGGGAATGATGGACGGAGTCTTGAACATTGCAAGCACTCACCCCCTGTCAACTGACCTGGGTTTAATCCATCATCATTCTTTAGCTCACTCCGCCACCCCACTTCAGACATGGCCATATGCAAATCCGTCTGACCCTGTGCCTCATGGGAACAGTCCAGCCCAAACTGCCAAGCCATGTCTTCCCTGGACCGGAAACAAGAATCCTGTGACCGGTTTCTGGCTAATGAGCTGCCATCAGTCATGCTAGCTTGAATTCTGTGGCAAAGTGAGCAAGGGACCCACGTCTGGGCATATCCTGCCAACTTAGGGCGAACAAAGCAAAACCAATGGTAATGATGGACGGAGTGTTGAACATTGCAAGCACTCACCCCCTGTCAACTGATCTGGGTTTAATCCATCATCATTCTTTAAGTCACTACGACACCCCAGTTCAGACATGGCCATATGCTAATCAGTCTGACCCTGTGCCTCATGGGAACAGTCCAGCCCGAACAGCCAAGCCATGTCTTCCCTGGACCGGAAACAAGCATCCTGGGACTGGTTTCTGGCTAATCAGCCACCATCAGCTAGGCTAGCTTGAATCCAGTGGCAAAGTGAGCAAGGGACCCACATCTGGGCATACCCTGCCAACTTAGTGCGAACAAAGCAAAACCAAAGGGAATGATGGATGGAGTGTTGAACATTGCAAGCACTCACCCCCTGTCAACTGATCTGGGTTTAATCCATCATCATTCTTTAGGTCACTACGACACCCCAGTTCAGACATGGCCATATGCTAATCAGTCTGACCCTGTGCCTCATGGGAACAGTCCAGCCCAAACTGCCAAGCAATGTCTTCCCTGAAGCGGAAACATGCATCCTGGGACCGGTTTCTGGCTAATCAGCTGTCATCAGCCAGGCTAGCTTTAAACCAGTGGCAAAGTGAGCAAGGGACCCACATCTGGGCATACCCTGCCAACTTAGTGCGAACAAAGCAAAACCAAAGGGAATGATGGATGGAGTGTTGAACATTGCAAGCACTCAACCCCTGTCAACTGATCTGGGTTTAATCCATCATCATTCTTTAGGTCACTACGACACCCCAGTTCAGACATGGCCATATGCTAATCAGTCTGACCCTGTGCCTCATGGGAACAGTCCAGCCCAAACTGCCAAGCAATGTCTTCCCTGAAGCGGAAACATGCATCCTGGGACCGGTTTCTGGCTAATCAGCTGTCATCAGCCAGGCTAGCTTTAAACCAGTGGCAAATGAGCAAGGGACCCACATCTGGGCATACCCTGCCAACTTAGAGCGAACAAAGCAAATCCAAAGGGAATGATGGACGGAGTCTTGAACATTGCAAGCACTCACCCCCTGTCAACTGACCTGGGTTTAATCCACCATCATTCTTTAGCTCACTCCGCCACCCCACTTCAGACATGGCCATATGCAAATCAGTCTGACCCTGTGCCTCATGGGAACAGTCCAGCCTGAACTGCCAAGCAATGTCTTCCCTGGACCGGAAGCAATCATCCTGGGACCGGTTTCTTGCTAATCAGCCGTCATCAGCCAGGCTAGCTTGAATCCAGTGGCAAAGTGAGCAAGGGACCCACATCTGGGCATACCCTGCCAACTTAGTGCGAACAAAGCAAAACCAAAGGGAATGATGGATGGAGTGTTGAACATTGCAAGCACTCACCCCCTGTCAACTGATCTGGGTTTAATCCATCATCATTCTTTAGCTCACTCCACCACCTGAGTTCAGACATGGCCATGTGCAAATCCGTCTGACCCTGTGCCTCATCGGAACAGTCCTGCCCGAACTGCCAAGCCATGTCTTCCCTGGACCGGAAACAAGCACCCTGGGACCGGTTTCTGGCTAATGAGCCGTCATCAGCCAGGCTAGCTTGAATTCTGTGGCAAAGTGAGCAAGGGACCCACGTCTGGGCATACCCTGCCAACTTAGGGCGAACAAAGCAAAACCAAAGGGAATGATGGACGGAGTGTTGAACATTCCAGGCACTCACCCCCAGCATACTGATCTGGGTTTAATCCATCATAATTCTTTAGCTCACTCCGCCACCCCATTTCAGACATGGCCATATGCAAATCAGTCTGACCCTGTGCCTCATGGGAACAGTCTAGCCCGAACTGCGAAGCCATGTCTTCCCTGGACTGGAAACAAACATCCTGGCACCGGTTTCTGGCTAATCAGCCGTCATTAGCCAGGTTAGCTTGAATCCAGTGGCAAAGTGAGCAAGGGACCCACGTCTGGGCATACCCTGCCAATTTAGGATGAACAAAGCAAAACCAAAGGGAATGATGGACGGAGTGTTGAACAATGCAAGCACTCACCCCCTGTCAACTGATCTGGGTTTAATCCATCATCATTCTTTAGCTCACTCCACCACCTCAGTTCAGACATGGCCATATGCAAATCAGTCTGACCCTGTGCCTCATGGGAACAGTCTAGCCCGAACTGCGAAGCCATGTCTTCCCTGGACTGGAAACAAACATCCTGGCACCGGTTTCTGGCTAATCAGCCGTCATTAGCCAGGTTAGCTTGAATCCAGTGGCAAAGTGAGCAAGGGACCCACGTCTGGGCATACCCTGCCAACTTAGAATGAACAAAGCAAAACCAAAGGGAATGATGGACGGAGTGTTGAACATTGCAAACACTCACCCCCTGTCAACTGATCTGGGTTTACTCCATCATCATTCTTTAGCTCACTCCGCCACCCGAGTTCAGACATGGCCATATGCAAATCAGTCTGACCCTGTGCCTCATCGGAACAGTCCTGCCCGAACTGCCAAGCCATGTCTTCCCTGGACCAGAAACAAGCACCCTGGGACCGGTTTCTGGCTAATGAGCCGTCATCAGTCATGCTAGCTTGAATTCTGTGGCAAAGTGAGCAAGGGACCCACGTCTGGGCATACCCTGCCAACTTAGGGCGAACAAAGCAAAATCAAAGGGAATGATGGACGGAGTGTTGAACATTGCAGGCACTCACCCCCAGCATACTGATCTGGGTTTAATCCATCATCATTCTTTAGCTCACTCCGCCACCCCATTTCAGACATGGCCATATGCAAATCAGTCTGACCCTGTGCCTCATGGGAACAGTCCAGCCTGAACTTCCAAGCAATGTCTTCCCTGGACCGGAAACAAGCATCCAGGGATCGGTTTCTGGCATATCAGCCGTCATCAGCCAGGCTAGCTTGAATCCAGTGGCAAAGTGAGCAAGGGACCCACGTCTGGGCATACCCTGCCAACTTTGGGAGAACAAAGCAAAACCAAAGGGAAAGATGGACAGAGTGTTGAACATTGCAAGCACTCACCCCCTGTCAACTGATCTGGGTTTAATCCATCATCATTCTTGAGCCCACTCCACGATCCCAGTTCAGACATGGCCATATGCAAATCAGTCTGACCCTGTGCCTCATGGGAACAGTCTAGCCCGAACTGCGAAGCCATGTCTTGCCTGGACTGGAAACAAACATCCTGGCACCGGTTTCTGGCTAATCAGCCGTCATTAGCCAGGCTAGCTTGAATCCAGTGGCAAAGTGAGCAAGGGACCCACGTCTGGGCATGCCCTGCCAACTTAGGATGAACAAAGCAAAACCAAAGGGAATGATGGACGGAGTGTTGAACATTGCAAGCACTCACCCCCTGTCAACTGATCTGGGTTTAATCCATCATCATTCTTTAGGTCACTATGACACCCCAGTTCAGACATGGCCATATGCTAATCAGTCTGACCCTGTGCCTCATGGGAACAGTCCAGCCCGAACTGCCAAGCCATGTCTTCCCTGGACCGGAAACAAGCATCCTGGGACCGGTTTCTGGCTAATCAGCCACCATCAGCTAGGCTAGCTTGAATCCAGTGACAAAGTGAGCAAGGGACCCACGTCTGGGCATACCCTGCCAACTTAGGACGAACAAAGCAAAACCAAAGGGAATGATGGACGGAGTGTTGAACATTGCAAGCACTCACCCACAGTCAACTGATCTGGGTTTAATTCATCATCATTCTTTAGCTCACTCCACCACCCCAATTCAGACATGGCTAAATGCAAATCAGTCTGACCCTGTGCCTCACCGGAACAGTCCTGCCCGAACTGCCAATCCATGTCTTCCCTGGACCGGAAACAAGCATCCTGGAACCGGTTTCTGGCTAATCAGCCGTCGTCAGCCAGGCTAGCTTGAATCCAGTGGCAAAGTGAGCAAGGGACCCACGTCTGGGCATAACCTGGCAACTTAGAGCGAATAAAGCAAAACCAAACGGAATGATGGATGGAGTGTTGAACATTGCAAGCACTCACCCCTGTCAACTGATCTGGGTTTAATCCATCATCATTCTTTAGCTCACTCTGCCACGCCAGTTCAGACATGGCCATGTGCAAATCAGTCTGACCCTGTGCCTCATGGGAACAGTCCTGCCCGAACTGCCAAGCCATGTCTTCCCTGGACCGGAAAGAAGCATCCTGGGACCGGTTTCTGGCTAATGAGCCGTCATCAGCCAGGCTACCTTGAATCCAGTGGCAAAGTGAGCAAGGGACCCACGTCTGGGAATACCCTGCCAACTTAGGGCAAACAAAGCAAAACGAAAGGTAATGATGGACGGAGTGTTGAACATTGCAAGCACTCACCCCCAGTCAACTGATCTGGGTTTAATCCATCATCATTCTTTAGCTCACTCTGCCACCCCAGTTCAGACATGGCCATATGCAAATCAGTCTGACCTTGTGCCCCATGGAGACAGTCCAGTCCGAACTGCCAAGCCATATCTTCCCTGGACCGGAAACAAGCATACTGGGACCGGTTTCTGGCTAATGAGCCGTCATCAGCTAGGCTAACTTGAATCCAGTGGCAAAGTGAGCAAGGGACCCACGTCTGGGCATACCCTGCCAACTTAGGGTGAACAAAGCAAAACGAAAGGGAATGATGGACGGAGTGTTGAACATTGCAAACACTCACCCCCAGTCAACTGATCTGGGTTTAATCCATCATCATTCTTTAGCTCACTCCGCCACCCCAGTTCAGACATGGCCATGTGCAAATCAGTCTGACCCTGTGCCTCATGGGAACAGTCCAGCCCAAACTGCCAAGCAATGTCTTCCCTGGAGCGGAAACAAGCATCCTGGGACCAGTTTCTGGCTAATCAGCCGTCATCAGCCAGGATAGCTTGAACCCAGTCGCAAAGTGAGCAAGGGACCCACATCTGGGCATACCCGGCCAACTTAGGGCGAACAAAGCAAAACCAAAGGGAATGATGGACGGAGTCTTGAACATTGCAAGCACTCACCCCCTGTCAACTGACCTGGGTTTAATCCATCATCATTCTTTAGCTCACTCCGCCACCCCACTTCAGACATGGCCATATGCAAATCCGTCTGACCCTGTGCCTCATGGGAACAGTCCAGCCCAAACTGCCAAGCCATGTCTTCCCTGGACCGGAAACAAGAATCCTGTGACCGGTTTCTGGCTAATGAGCTGCCATCAGTCATGCTAGCTTGAATTCTGTGGCAAAGTGAGCAAGGGACCCACGTCTGGGCATATCCTGCCAACTTAGGGCGAACAAAGCAAAACCAATGGTAATGATGGACGGAGTGTTGAACATTGCAAGCACTCACCCCCTGTCAACTGATCTGGGTTTAATCCATCATCATTCTTTAAGTCACTACGACACCCCAGTTCAGACATGGCCATATGCTAATCAGTCTGACCCTGTGCCTCATGGGAACAGTCCAGCCCGAACAGCCAAGCCATGTCTTCCCTGGACCGGAAACAAGCATCCTGGGACTGGTTTCTGGCTAATCAGCCACCATCAGCTAGGCTAGCTTGAATCCAGTGGCAAAGTGAGCAAGGGACCCACATCTGGGCATACCCTGCCAACTTAGTGCGAACAAAGCAAAACCAAAGGGAATGATGGATGGAGTGTTGAACATTGCAAGCACTCACCCCCTGTCAACTGATCTGGGTTTAATCCATCATCATTCTTTAGGTCACTACGACACCCCAGTTCAGACATGGCCATATGCTAATCAGTCTGACCCTGTGCCTCATGGGAACAGTCCAGCCCGAACTGCCAAGCCTTGTCTTCCCTGGACCGGAAACAAGCATCCTGGGACCGGTTTCTGGCTAATCAGCCATAATCAGCTAGGCTAGCTTGAATCCAGTGGCAAATTGAGCAAGGGACCCACGTCTGGGCATACCCTGCCAACTTAGGACGAACAAAGCAAAACCAAAGGGAATGATGGACGGATTGTTGAACATTGCAAGCACTCACCCCCAGTCAACTGATCTGGTTTTAAGCCATCATCATTCTTTAGCTCACTCCGCCACCCCAGTTCAGACATGGCCATATGCAATTCAGTCTGACCCTGTACCTCATCGGAACAGTCCTGCCCGAACTGCGAGTCCATGTCTTCCCTGGACCGGAGGCAATCATCCTGTGACCGGTTTCTGGCTAATCAGCCATCATCAGCCAGGCTAGCTTGAATCCAGTGGCAAAGTGAGCAAGGGAACCACATCTGGGCATACCCTGCCAACTTAGTGCGAACAAAGCAAAACCAAAGGGAATGATGGATGGAGTGTTGAACATTGCTAGCACTCACCCCCTGTCAACTGATCTGGGTTTAATCCATCATCATTCTTTAGCTCACTCTGCCACCCGAGTTCAGACATGGCCATGTGCAAATCAGTCTGACCCTGTGCCTCATCGGAACAGTCCTGCCCGAACTGCCAAGCCATGTCTTCCCTGGACCGGAAACAAGCACCCTGGGACCGGTTTCTGGCTAATGAGCCGTCATCAGCCAGGCTAGCTTGAATTCTGGGGCAAAGTGAGCAAGGGACCCACATCTGGGCATACCCTGCCAACTTAGGGCGAACAAAGCAAAATCAAAGGGAATGATGGACGGAGTGTTAAACATTGCAAGCACTCACCGCCAGGAAACTGATCGGGGTTTAATCCATCATCATTCTTTAGCTCAATCCGCCACCCCATTTCAGACATGGCCATGTGCAAATCAGTCTGACCCTGTGCCTCATGGGAACAGTCCAGCCCAAACTGCCAAGCAATGTCTTCCCTGGAGCGGAAACAAGCATCCTGGGACCAGTTTCTGGCTAATCAGCTGTCATCAGCCAGGATAGCTTGAACCCAGTCGCAAAGTGAGCAAGGGACCCACATCTGGGCATACCCGGCCAACTTAGGGCGAACAAAGCAAAACCAAAGGGAATGATGGACGGAGTCTTGAACATTGCAAGCACTCACCCCCTGTCAACTGACCTGGGTTTAATCCATCATCATTCTTTAGCTCACTCCGCCACCCCACTTCAGACATGGCCATATGCAAATCCGTCTGACCCTGTGCCTCATGGGAACAGTCCAGCCCAAACTGCCAAGCCATGTCTTCCCTGGACCTGAAACAAGAATCCTGTGACCGGTTTCTGGCTAATGAGCTGCCATCAGTCATGCTAGCTTGAATTCTGTGGCAAAGTGAGCAAGGGACCCACGTCTGGGCATATCCTGCCAACTTAGGGCGAACAAAGCAAAACCAATGGTAATGATGGACGGAGTGTTGAACATTGCAAGCACTCACCCCCTGTCAACTGATCTGGGTTTAATCCATCATCATTCTTTAAGTCACTACGACACCCCAGTTCAGACATGGCCATATGCTAATCAGTCTGACCCTGTGCCTCATGGGAACAGTCCAGCCCGAACAGCCAAGCCATGTCTTCCCTGGACCGGAAACAAGCATCCTGGGACTGGTTTCTCGCTAATCAGCCACCATCAGCTAGGCTAGCTTGAATCCAGTGGCAAAGTGAGCAAGGGACCCACATCTGGGCATACCCTGCCAACTTAGTGCGAACAAAGCAAAACCAAAGGGAATGATGGATGGAGTGTTGAACATTGCAAGCACTCACCCCCTGTCAACTGATCTGGGTTTAATCCATCATCATTCTTTAGGTCACTACGACACCCCAGTTCAGACATGGCCATATGCTAATCAGTCTGACCCTGTGCCTCATGGGAACAGTCCAGCCCGAACTGCCAAGCCATGTCTTCCCTGGACCGGAAACAAGCATCCTGGGACCGGTTTCTGGCTAATCAGCCATAATCAGCTAGGCTAGCTTGAATCCAGTGGCAAAGTGAGCAAGGGACCCACGTCTGGGCATACCCTGCCAACTTAGGACGAACAAAGCAAAACCAAAGGGAATGATGGACGGATTGTTGAACATTGCAAGCACTCACCCCCAGTCAACTGATCTGGTTTTAAGCCATCATCATTCTTTAGCTCACTCCGCCACCCCAGTTCAGACATGGCCATATGCAATTCAGTCTGACCCTGTACCTCATCGGAACAGTCCTGCCCGAACTGCGAGTCCATGTCTTCCCTGGACCGGAGGCAATCATCCTGTGACCGGTTTCTGGCTAATCAGCCATCATCAGCCAGGCTAGCTTGAATCCAGTGGCAAAGTGAGCAAGGGAACCACATCTGGGCATACCCTGCCAACTTAGTGCGAACAAAGCAAAACCAAAGGGAATGATGGATGGAGTGTTGAACATTGCTAGCACTCACCCCCTGTCAACTGATCTGGGTTTAATCCATCATCATTCTTTAGCTCACTCTGCCACCCGAGTTCAGACATGGCCATGTGCAAATCAGTCTGACCCTGTGCCTCATCGGAACAGTCCTGCCCGAACTGCCAAGCCATGTCTTCCCTGGACCGGAAACAAGCACCCTGGGACCGGTTTCTGGCTAATGAGCCGTCATCAGCCAGGCTAGCTTGAATTCTGGGGCAAAGTGAGCAAGGGACCCACGTCTGGGCATACCCAGCCAATTTAGGGCGAACAAAGCAAAACCAAAGGTAAGGATGGACGGAGTGTTGAACATTGCAAGCACTCACCCCCAGTCAACTGATCTGGGTTTAATCCATCATCATTCTTTAGCTCACTCCGCCACCCCATTTCAGACATGGCCATATGCAAATCAGTCTGACTCTTTACCTCATTGGAACAGTTTTGCCCGAACTGCCAAGCCATGTCTTCCCTGGACCTGAAACAAGCATCCTGGGACCGGTTTCTGGCTAATCAGCCGTCATCAGCCAGGCTAGCTTGAATCCAGTGGCAAAGTGAACAAGGGACCAACATCTGGGCATACCCTGCCAACTTAGAGCGAACAAAGCAAAACCAAAGGGGATGATGGACGGAGTGTTGAACATTGCAGGCACTCACCCCCAGCATACTGATCTGGGTTTAATCCATCATAATTCTTTAGCTCACTCCGCCACCCCATTTCAGACATGGCCATATGCAAATCAGTCTGACCCTTTACCTCATGGGAACAGTCCAGCCTGAACTTCCAAGCAATGTCTTCCCTGGACCGGAAACAAACATCCTGGGATCGGTTTCTGGCTAATCAGCCCTCATCAGCCAGGCTAGCTTGAATCCAGTGGCAAATTGAGCAAGGGACCCACGTCTGGGCATACCCTGCCAACTTAGGGCGAACAAAGCAAAACCAAAGGGAAAGATGGACGGAGTGTTGAACATTGCAAGCACTCACCCCCTGTCAACTGATCTGGGTTTAATCCATCATCATTCTTTAGCTCACTCCACCACCCCAGTTCAGACATGGCCATGTGCAAATCAGTCTGACCCTGTGCCTCATGGGAACAGTCTAGCCCGAACTGCGAAGCCATGTCTTCCCTGGACTGGAAACAAACATCCTGGCACCGGTTTCTAGCTAATCAGCCGTCATTAGCCAGGCTAGCTTGAATCCAGTGGCAAAGTGAGCAAGGGACCCACGTCTGGGCATACCCTGCCATCTTAGGATGAACAAAGCAAAACCAAAGGGAATGATGGACGGAGTGTTAAACATTGCAAGCACTCACCCCCTGTCAACTGATCTGGGTTTAATCCATCATCATTCTTTAGGTCACTACGACACCCCAGTTCAGACATGGCCATATGCTAATCAGTTTGACCCTGTGCCTCATGGGAACAGTCAAGCCCGAACTGCCAAGCCATGTCTTCCCTGGACCGGAAACAAGCATCCTGGGACCGGTTTCTGGCTAATCAGCCACCATCAGCTAGGCTAGCTTGAATCCAGTGGCAATGTGAGCAAGGGACCCACGTCTGGGCATACCCTGCCAACTTAGGACGAACAAAGCAAAACTAAAGGGAATGATGGACGGAGTGTTGAACATTGCAGGCACTCACCCACAGTCAACTGATCTGGGTTTAATTCATCATCATTCTTTAGCTCACTCCACCACCCCAATTCAGACATGGCTAAATGCAAATCAGTCTGACCCTGTGCCTCATCGGAACAGTCCTGCCTGAACTGCCAATCCATGTCTTCCCTGGACCGGAAACAAGCATCCTGGAACCGGTTTCTGGCTAATCAGCCGTCATCAGCCAGGCTAGCTTGAATCCAGTGGCAAAGTGAGCAAGGGACCCACTTCTGGGCATAACCTGGCAACTTAGGCCGAATAAAGCAAAACCAAACGGAATGATGGATGGAGTGTTGAACATTGCAAGCACTCACCCCTGTCAACTGATCTGGGTTTAATCCATCATCATTCTTTAGCTCACTCCGCCACCCCAGTTCAGACATGGCCATGTGCAAATCAGTCTGACCCTGTGCCTCATGGGAACAGTCCTGCCCGAACTGTCAAGCCATGTCTTCCCTGGACCGGAAAGAAGCATCCTGGGACCGGTTTCTGGCTAATGAGCCATCATCTGCCAGGCTAACTTGAATCCAGTGGCAAAGTGAGCAAGGGACCCACGTCTGGGAATACCCTGCCAACTTAGGGCAAACAAAGCAAAACGAAAGGTAATGATGGACGGAGTGTTGAACATTGCAAGCACTCACCCCCAGTCAACTGATCTGGGTTTAATCCATCATCATTCTTTAGCTCACTCCGCCACCCCAGTTCAGACATGGCCATATGCAAATCAGTCTGACCCTGTGCCCCATGGAGACAGTCCAGCCCGAACTGCCAAGTCATATCTTCCCTGGACCGGAAACAAGCATCCTGGGACCGGTTTCTGGCTAATGAGGCGTCATCAACCAGGCTAACTTGAATCCAGTGGCAAAGTGAGCAAGGGACCCACGTCTGGGCATACCCTGCCAACTTATGGCGAACAAAGCAAAACGAAAGGGAATGATGGACGGAGTGTTGAACATTGCAAGCACTCACCCCCAGTCAACTGATCTGGGTTTAATCCATCATCATTCTTTAGCTCACTCCGCCACCCCAGTTCAGACATGGCCAAATGCAAATCAGTCTGACCCTGTGCCTCATGGGAACAGTCCAGCCCGAACTGCCAAGCAATGTCTTCCCTGGACCGGAAACAAGCATCCTGCGACCGGTTTCTGGCTAATCAGCCGTCATCAGCCAGGCTAGCTTGAATCTAATGGCAAAGTGAGCAAGGGACCCACATCTGGGCATACCCTGCCAACTTAGGGTGAACAAAGCAAAACCAAAGGGAATGATGGACGGAGTGTTGAACATTGCAAGCACTCACCCCCTGTCAACTGATCTGGGTTTAATCCATCATCATTCTTTAGCTCACTCCGCCACCCCAGTTCAGACATGGCCAAATGCAAATCAGTCTGACCCTGTGCCTCATGGAGACAGTCCAGCCCGAACTGCCAAGCAATGTCTTCCCTGGACCGGAAACAAGAATCCCGGGACCGGTTTCCGGCTAATGAGCCTCCATCAGCCAGGCTAGCTTGAATTCTGTGGCAAAGTGAGCAAGGGACCTACGTCTGGGCATACCCTGCCAACTTAGGGCGAACAAAGCAAAACCAAAGGGAATGATGGACGGAGTGTTGAACATTGCAAGCACTCACCCCCTGTCAACTGATCTGGGTTTAATCCATCATCATTCTTTAGCTCACTCCGCCACCCCACTTCAGACATGGCCATATGCAAATCAGTCTGATCCTGTGCGTCATGGGAACAGTCCAGCCCGAACTGCCAAGCCATGTCTTCCCTGGACCGGAAACAAGAATCCCGGGACCGGTTTCCGGCTAATGAGCCTCCATCAGCCAGGCTAGCTTGAATTCTGTGGCAAAGTGAGCAAGGGACCTACGTCTGGGCATACCCTGCCAACTTAGGGCAAACAAAGCAAAACCAAAGGTAATGATGGACGGAATGTTGAACATTGCAAGCACTCACCTCCTGTCAACTGATCTGGGTTTAATCCATCATCATTCTTTAGCTCACTCCGCCACCCCACTTCAGACATGGCCATATGCAAATCAGTCTGACCCTGTGCCTCATGGGAACAGTCCAGCCTGAACTTCCAAGCAATGTCTTCCATTGACCAGAAACAAGAATCCTGGGACCAGTTTCTGGCTAATGAGCCGTTATCAACCAGGCTAGCTTGAATCCAGTGGCAAAGTGAGCAAGGAACCCACATCTGGGCATACCCTGCCAAATTAGGCCGAACAAAGCAAAACCAAAGGGAATGATGGACGGAGTGTTGAACATTGCAAGCACTCACCCCCTGTCAACTGATCTGGGTTTAATCCTTCATCATTCTATAGCTCACTCCGCCACCCCAGTTCAGACATGGCCATATGCAAATCAGTCTGACCCTGTGCCTCATGGGAACAGTCTAGCCCAAACTGCCAAGCAATGTCTTCCCTGGAGCGGAAACAAGTATCCTGGGACCGGTTTCTGGCTAATCAGCCGTCATCAGCCAGGCTAGCTTGAATCCAGTGGCAAAGTGAGCAAGGGACCCACATCTGGGCATATCCTGCCAACTTAGGGCGAACAAAGCAAAACCAAAGGGAATGATGGACGGAGTGTTGAACATTGCAAGCACTCACCCCCAGTCAACTGATCTGGGTTTAATCCATCATCATTCTTTAGCTCACTCCGCCACCTCATTTCAGACATGTCCATATGCAAATCAGTCTGACACTTTGCCTCATGGGAACAGTCCAGCCTGAACTGCCAAGCAATGTCTTCCCTGGACCGGAAACAAGCATCCTGGGACCGGTTTCTGGCTAATCAGCCGTCATCAGCCAGGCTAGCTTGAATTCAGTGGCAAAGTGAGCAAGGGAACCACGTCTGGGCTTACCCTGACAACTTAGGGCGAATAAAGCAAAACCAAACGGAATGATGGATGGAGTGTTGAACATTGCAAGCACTCACCCCTGTCAACTGATCTGGGTTTAATCCATATTCATTCTTTAGCTCACTCCGCCACCCCAGTTCAGACATGGCCATGTGCAAATCAGTCTGATCCTGTGCCTCATGGGAACAGTTCGGCCCGAACTGTCAAGCCATGTCTTCCCTGGACCGGAAAGAAGCATCAAAGCCGGTTTCTGGCTAATGAGCCATCATCTGCCAGGCTAACTTGAATCCAGTGGCAAAGTGAGCAAGGGACCCAAGTCTGGGAATACCCTGCCAACTTAGGGCAAACAAAGCAAAACGAAAGGTAATGATGGACGGAGTGTTGAACATTGCAAGCACTCACCCCCAGTCAACTGATCTGGGTTTAATCCATCATCATTCTTTAGCTCACTCCGCCACCCCAGTTCAGTCATGGCCATATGCAAATCAGTCTGACCCTGTGCCCCATGGAGACAGTCCAGCCCGAACTGCCAAGTCATATCTTCCCTGGACCGGAAACAAGCATCCTGGGACCGGTTTCTGGCTAATGAGCCGTCATCAGCCAGGCTAGCTTGAATCCAGTGGCAAAGTGAGCAAGGGACCCACATCTGGGCATACCCTGCCAACTTAGGGCGAACAAAGCAAAACCAAAGGTAATGATGGACGGAGTGTTGAACATTGCAAGCACTCACCCCCAGTCAACTGATCTGGGTTTAATCCATCATCATTCTTTAGCTCACTCCGCCACCCCATTTCAGACATGGCCATATGCAAATCAGTCTGACCCTTTACCTCATTGGAACAGTCCTGCCTGAACTGCCAAGCCATGTCTTCCCTGGACCTGAAACAAGCATACTGGGACCGGTTTCTGGCTAATCAGCCAGGCTAGCTTGAATCCAGTGGCAAAGTGAACAAGGGACCAACATCTGGGAATACCCTGCCAACTTAGGGCGAACAAAGCAGAACCAAAAGAAATGATGGACGGAGTGTTGAACATTGCAGGCACTCACCCCCAGCAAACTGATCTGGGTTTAATCCATCATAATTCTTTAGCTCACTCCGCCACCCCATTTCAGACATGGCCACATGAAAATCAGTCTGACCCTGTGCCTCATGGGAACAGTCCAGCCTGAACTTCCAAGCAATGTCTTCCCTGGACCGGAAACAAGCATCCTGGGACTGGTTTCTGGCTAATCAGCCATCATCAGCCAGGCTAGCTTGAATCCAGTGGCAAAGTGAGCAAGGGACCCACGTCTGTGCATACCCTGCCAACTTAGGGCGAACAAAGCAAAACCAAAGGGAAAGATGGACGGAGTGTTGAACATTGCAAGCACTCACCCCCTGTCAACTGATCTGGTTTTAAGCCATCATCATTCTTTAGCTCACTCCGCCACCCCAGTTCAGACATGGCCATATGCAAATCAGTCTGACCCTGTACCTCATCGGAACAGTCCTGCCCGAACTGCGAGTCCATGTCTTCCCTGGACCAGAGGCAATCATCCTGGGACCGATTTCTGGCTAATCAGCCATCATCAGCCAGGCTAGCTTGAATCCAGTGGCAAAGTGAGCAAGGGAACCACATCTGGGCATACCCTGCCAACTTAGTGCGAACAAAGCAAAACCAAAGGGAATGATGGATGGAGTGTTGAACATTGCAAGCACTCACCCCCTGTCAACTGATCTGGGTTTAATCCATCATCATTCTTTAGCTCACTCCGCCACTCAAGTTCAGACATGGCCATGTGCAAATCAGTCTGACCCTGTGCCTCATCGGAACAGTCCTGCCCGAACTGGCAAGCCATGTCTTCCCTGGACCGGAAACAAGCACCTTGGGACCGGTTTCTGGCTAATGAGCCGTCATCAGCCAGGCTAGCTTGAATTCTGTGGCAAAGTGAGCAAGGGACCCACGTCTGGGCATACCCTGCCAACTTAGGGCGAACAAAGCAAAACCAAAGGTAAGGATGGACGGAGTGTTGAACATTGCAAGCACTCACCCCCAGTCAACTGATCTGGGTTTAATCCATCATCATTCTTTAGCTCACTCCGCCACCCCGTTTCAGACATGGCCATATGCAAATCAGTCTGACTTTTTACCTCATTGGAACAGTCCTGCCCGAACTGCCAAGCCATGTCTTCCCTGGACCTGAAACAAGCATCCTGGGACCAGTTTCTGGCTAATCAGCCGTCATCAGCCAGGCTAGCTTGAATCCAGTGGCAAAGTGAACAAGGGACCAACATCTGGGCATACCCTGCCAACTTAGGGCGAACAAAGCAAAACCAAAGGGAATGATGGACAGAGTGTTGAACATTGCAGGCACTCACCCCCAGCATACTGATCTGGGTTTAATCCATCATAATTCTTTAGCTCACTCCGCCACCCCATTTCAGACATGGCCATCTGCAAATCAGTCTGACCCTTTACCTCATGGGAACAGTCCAGCCTGAACTTCCAAGCAATGTCTTCCCTGGACCGGAAACAAGCATCCTGGGATCGGTTTCTGGCTAATTAGCCGTCATCAGCCAGGCTAGCTTGAATCCAGTGGCAAAGTGAGCAAGGGACCCACGTCTGGGCATACCCTGCCAACTTAGGGCGAACAAAGCAAAACGAAAGGGAATGATGGACGGAGTGTTGAACATTGCAAGCACTCACCCCCAGTCAACTGATCTGGGTTTAATCCATCATCATTCTTTAGCTCACTCCGCCACCCCAGTTCAGACATGGCCAAATGCAAATCAGTCTGACCCTGTGCCTCATGGGAACAGTCCAGCCCGAACTGCCAAGCAATGTCTTCCCTGGACCGGAAACAAGCATCCTGCGACCGGTTTCTGGCTAATCAGCCGTCATCAGCCAGGCTAGCTTGAATCTAGTGGCAAAGTGAGCAAGGGACCCACATCTGGGCATACCCTGCCAACTTAGGGTGAACAAAGCAAAACCAAACGGAATGATGGATGGAGTGTTGAACATTGCAAGCACTCACCCCTGTCAACTGATCTGGGTTTAATCCATATTCATTCTTTAGCTCACTCCGCCACCCCAGTTCAGACATGGCCATGTGCAAATCAGTCTGATCCTGTGCCTCATGGGAACAGTTCGGCCCGAACTGTCAAGCCATGTCTTCCCTGGACCGGAAAGAAGCATCCTGGGACCGGTTTCTGGCTAATGAGCCATCATCTGCCAGGCTAACTTGAATCCAGTGGCAAAGTGAGCAAGGGACCCAAGTCTGGGAATACCCTGCCAACTTAGGGCAAACAAAGCAAAACGAAAGGTAATGATGGACGGAGTGTTGAACATTGCAAGCACTCACCCCCAGTCAACTGATCTGGGTTTAATCCATCATCATTCTTTAGCTCACTCCGCCACCCCAGTTCAGTCATGGCCATATGCAAATCAGTCTGACCCTGTGCCCCATGGAGACAGTCCAGCCCGAACTGCCAAGTCATATCTTCCCTGGACCGGAAACAAGCATCCTGGGACCGGTTTCTGGCTAATGAGCCGTCATCAGCCAGGCTAGCTTGAATCCAGTGGCAAAGTGAGCAAGGGACCCACATCTGGGCATACCCTGCCAACTTAGGGCGAACAAAGCAAAACCAAAGGTAATGATGGACGGAGTGTTGAACATTGCAAGCACTCACCCCCAGTCAACTGATCTGGGTTTAATCCATCATCATTCTTTAGCTCACTCCGCCACCCCATTTCAGACATGGCCATATGCAAATCAGTCTGACCCTTTACCTCATTGGAACAGTCCTGCCTGAACTGCCAAGCCATGTCTTCCCTGGACCTGAAACAAGCATACTGGGACCGGTTTCTGGCTAATCAGCCAGGCTAGCTTGAATCCAGTGGCAAAGTGAACAAGGGACCAACATCTGGGAATACCCTGCCAACTTAGGGCGAACAAAGCAGAACCAAAAGAAATGATGGACGGAGTGTTGAACATTGCAGGCACTCACCCCCAGCAAACTGATCTGGGTTTAATCCATCATAATTCTTTAGCTCACTCCGCCACCCCATTTCAGACATGGCCACATGAAAATCAGTCTGACCCTGTGCCTCATGGGAACAGTCCAGCCTGAACTTCCAAGCAATGTCTTCCCTGGACCGGAAACAAGCATCCTGGGACTGGTTTCTGGCTAATCAGCCATCATCAGCCAGGCTAGCTTGAATCCAGTGGCAAAGTGAGCAAGGGACCCACGTCTGTGCATACCCTGCCAACTTAGGGCGAACAAAGCAAAACCAAAGGGAAAGATGGACGGAGTGTTGAACATTGCAAGCACTCACCCCCTGTCAACTGATCTGGTTTTAAGCCATCATCATTCTTTAGCTCACTCCGCCACCCCAGTTCAGACATGGCCATATGCAAATCAGTCTGACCCTGTACCTCATCGGAACAGTCCTGTCCGAACTGCGAGTCCATGTCTTCCCTGGACCAGAGGCAATCATCCTGGGACCGATTTCTGGCTAATCAGCCATCATCAGCCAGGCTAGCTTGAATCCAGTGGCAAAGTGAGCAAGGGAACCACATCTGGGCATACCCTGCCAACTTAGTGCGAACAAAGCAAAACCAAAGGGAATGATGGATGGAGTGTTGAACATTGCAAGCACTCACCCCCTGTCAACTGATCTGGGTTTAATCCATCATCATTCTTTAGCTCACTCCGCCACTCAAGTTCAGACATGGCCATGTGCAAATCAGTCTGACCCTGTGCCTCATCGGAACAGTCCTGCCCGAACTGGCAAGCCATGTCTTCCCTGGACCGGAAACAAGCACCTTGGGACCGGTTTCTGGCTAATGAGCCGTCATCAGCCAGGCTAGCTTGAATTCTGTGGCAAAGTGAGCAAGGGACCCACGTCTGGGCATACCCTGCCAACTTAGGGCGAACAAAGCAAAACCAAAGGTAAGGATGGACGGAGTGTTGAACATTGCAAGCACTCACCCCCAGTCAACTGATCTGGGTTTAATCCATCATCATTCTTTAGCTCACTCCGCCACCCCGTTTCAGACATGGCCATATGCAAATCAGTCTGACTTTTTACCTCATTGGAACAGTCCTGCCCGAACTGCCAAGCCATGTCTTCCCTGGACCTGAAACAAGCATCCTGGGACCAGTTTCTGGCTAATCAGCCGTCATCAGCCAGGCTAGCTTGAATCCAGTGGCAAAGTGAACAAGGGACCAACATCTGGGCATACCCTGCCAACTTAGGGCGAACAAAGCAAAACCAAAGGGAATGATGGACAGAGTGTTGAACATTGCAGGCACTCACCCCCAGCATACTGATCTGGGTTTAATCCATCATAATTCTTTAGCTCACTCCGCCACCCCATTTCAGACATGGCCATCTGCAAATCAGCCTGACCCTTTACCTCATGGGAACAGTCCAGCCTGAACTTCCAAGCAATGTCTTCCCTGGACCGGAAACAAGCATCCTGGGATCGGTTTCTGGCTAATTAGCCGTCATCAGCCAGGCTAGCTTGAATCCAGTGGCAAAGTGAGCAAGGGACCCACGTCTGGGCATACCCTGCCAACTTAGGGCGAACAAAGCAAAACGAAAGGGAATGATGGACGGAGTGTTGAACATTGCAAGCACTCACCCCCAGTCAACTGATCTGGGTTTAATCCATCATCATTCTTTAGCTCACTCCGCCACCCCAGTTCAGACATGGCCAAATGCAAATCAGTCTGACCCTGTGCCTCATGGGAACAGTCCAGCCCGAACTGCCAAGCAATGTCTTCCCTGGACCGGAAACAAGCATCCTGCGACTGGTTTCTGGCTAATCAGCCGTCATCAGCCAGGCTAGCTTGAATCTAGTGGCAAAGTGAGCAAGGGACCCACATCTGGGCATACCCTGCCAACTTAGGGTGAACAAAGCAAAACCAAAGGGAATGATGGATGGAGTGTTGAACATTGCAAGCACTCACCCCCAGCCAACTGATCGGGGTTTAATCCATCATCATTCTTTAGCTCACTCCGCCACCTCAGTTCAGACATGGCCATATGCAAATCACTCTGACCATGTGCCCCATGGAGACAGTCCAGCCCGAACTGCCAAGCAATGTCTTCCCTGGACCTGAAACAAGCATCTTGGGACCGGTTTCTGGCTAATCAGCCGTCATCAGCCAGTCTAGCTTGAATCCAGTGGCAAAGTGAGCAAGGAACCCACATCTGGGCATACCCTGCCAACTTAGGGCGAACAAAGCAAAACCAAAGGGAATGATGGACGGAGTGTTGAACATTGCAAGCACTCACCCCCTGTCAACTGATCTGGGTTTAATCCATCATCATTCTTTAGCTCACTCCGCCACCCCACTTCAGACATGGCCATATGCAAATCAGTCTGATCCTGTGCGTCATGGGAACAGTCCAGCCCGAACTGCCAAGCCATGTCTTCCCTGGACCGGAAACAAGAATCCCGGGACCGGTTTCCGGCTAATGAGCCTCCATCAGCCAGGCTAGCTTGAATTCTGTGGCAAAGTGAGCAAGGGACCTACGTCTGGGCATACCCTGCCAACTTAGGGCAAACAAAGCAAAACCAAAGGTAATGATGGACGGAATGTTGAACATTGCAAGCACTCACCTCCTGTCAACTGATCTGGGTTTAATCCATCATCATTCTTTAGCTCACTCCGCCACCCCACTTCAGACATGGCCATATGCAAATCAGTCTGACCCTGTGCCTCATGGGAACAGTCCAGCCTGAGCTTCCAAGCAATGTCTTCCATTGACCAGAAACAAGCATCCTGGGACCAGTTTCTGGCTAATGAGCCGTTATCAACCAGGCTAGCTTGAATCCAGTGGCAAAGTGAGCAAGGGACCCACGTCTGGGCATACCCTGCCAAATTAGGCCGAACAAAGCAAAACCAAAGGGATTGATGGACGGAGTGTTGAACATTGCAAGCACTCACCCCAGTCAACTGATCTGGGTTTAATCCTTCATCATTCTATAGCTCACTCCGCCACCCCAGTTCAGACATGGCCATATGCAAATCAGTCTGACCCTGTGCCTCATGGGAACAGTCCAGCCCAAACTGCCAAGCAATGTCTTCCCTGGAGCGGAAACAAGTATCATGGGACCGGTTTCTGGCTAATCAGCCGTCATCAGCCAGGCTAGCTTGAATCCAGTGGCAAAGTGAGCAAGGGACCCACATCTGGGCATATCCTGCCAACTTAGGGCGAACAAAGCAAAACCAAAGGGAATGATGGACGGAGTCTTGAACATTGCAAGCACTCACCCCCTGTCAACTGACCTGGGTTTCATCCATCATCATTCTTTAGCTCACTCCGCCACCTCACTTCAGACATGGCCATATGCAAATGAGTCTGACACTTTGCCTCATGGGAACAGTCCAGCCCAAACTACCAAGCCATGTCTTCCCTGGACCGGAAACAAGAATCCTGGGACCGGTTTCTGGCTAATGAGCTGCCATCAGCCATGCTACCTTGAATTCCGTTGGCAAAGTGAGCAAGGGACCCACGTCTGGGCATTCCCTGCCAACTTAGGGCGAACAAAGCAAAAGCAATGGTAATGATGGACGGAGTGTTGAACATTGCAAGCACTCACCCCCAGTCAACTGATCTGGGTTTAATCCATCATCATTCTTTAGCTCACTCCGCCACCCCATTTCAGACATGTCCATATGCAAATCAGTCTGACACTTTGCCTCATGGGAACAGTCCAGCCTGAACTGCCAAGCAATGTCTTCCCTGGACCGGAAACAAGCATCCTGGGACCGGTTTCTGGCTAATCAGCCGTCATCAGCCAGGCTAGCTTGAATTCAGTGGCAAAGTGAGCAAGGGAACCACGTCTGGGCATACCCTGCCAACTTAGGGCGAACAAAGCAAAACCAAAGGGAAAGATGGACGGAGTGTTGAACATTGCAAGCACTCACCCCCTGACAACTGATCTGGGTTTAATCCATCATCATTCTTTAGCTCACTCCACCACCCCAGTTCAGACATGGCCATATGCAAATCAGTCTGACCCTGTGCCTCATGGGAACAGTCTAGCCCGAACTGCGAAGCCATGTCTTCCCTGGACTGGAAACAAACATCCTGGCACCGGTTTCTGGCTAATCAGCCGTCATTAGCCAGGCTAGCTTGAATCCAGTGGCAAAGTGAGCAAGGGACCCACGTCTGGGCATACCCTGCCAACTTAGGATGAACAAAGCAAAACCAAAGTGAATGATGGACGGAGTGTTAAACAATGCAAGCATTCACCCCCTGTCAACTGATCTGGGTTTAATCCATCATCATTCTTTAGGTCACTACGACACCCCAGTTCAGGCATGGCCATATGCTAATCAGTCTGACCCTGTGCCTCATGGGAACAGTCCAGCCCGAACTGCCAAGCCATGTCTTCCCTGGACCGGAAACAAGCATCCTGGGACCGGTTTCTGGCTAATGAGCCGTCATCAGCCAGGCTGACTTGAATCCAGTGGCAAAGTGAGCAAGGGACCCACGTCTGGGCATACCCTGCCAACTTAGGGCGAACAAAGCAAAACCAAAGGGAAAGATGGACGGAGTGTTGAACATTGCAAGCACTCACCCCCTGACAACTGATCTGGGTTTAATCCATCATCATTCTTTAGCTCACTCCGCCACCCCAGTTCAGACATGGCCATGTGCAAATCAGTCTGACCCTGTGCCTCATGGGAACAGTCCTGCCCGAACTGTCAAGCCATGTCTTCCCTGGACCGGAAAGTAGCATCCTGGGACCGGTTTCTGGCTAATGAGCCGTCATCTGCCAGGCTAACTTGAATCCAGTGGCAAAGTGAGTAAGGAACCCACGTCTGGGAATACCCTGCCAACTTAGGGCAAACGAAGCAAAACGAAAGGTAATGATGGACGGAGTGTTGAACATTGCAAGCACTCACCCCCAGTCAACTGATCTGGGTTTAATCCATCATCATTCTTTAGCTCACTCCGCCACCCCAGTTCAGTCATGGCCATATGCAAATCAGTCTGACCCTGTGCCCCATGGAGACAGTCCAGCCCGAACTGCCAAGCCATATCTTCCCTGGACCAGAAACAAGCATCCTGGGACCGGTTTCTGGCTAATGAGCTGTCATCAGCCAGGCTAACTTGAATCCAGTGGCAAAGTGAGCAAGGGACCCACGTCTGGGTATACCCTGCGAACTTAGGACGAACAAAGCAAAACGAAAGGGAATGATGGACGGCGTGTTGAACATTGCAAGCACTCACCCCGAGTCAACTGATCTGGGTTTAATCCATCATCATTCTTTAGCTCACTCCGCCACCCCAGTTCAGACATGGCCAAATGCAAATCAGTCCGACTCTGTGCCTCATGGGAACAGTCCAGCCCGAACTGCCAAGCAATGTCTTCCCTGGACCGGAAACAAGCATCCTGGGACCGGTTTCTGGCTAATCAGCCGTCATCAGCCAGGCTAGCTTGAATCTAGTGGCAAAGTGAGCAAGGGACCCACATCTGGGCATACCCTGCCAACTTAGGGTGAACAAAGGAAAACCAAAGGGAATGATGGACGGAGTGTTGAACATTGCAAGCACTCACCCCCAGTCAACTGATCGGGGTTTAATCCATCATCATTCTTTAGCTCAATCCGCCACCTCAGTTCAGACATGGCCATATGCAAATCAGTCTGACCATGTGCCCCATGGAGACAGTCCAGCCCGAACTGCCAAGTCATATCTTCCCTGGACCGGAAACAAGCATCCTGGGACTGGTTTCTGGCTAATCAGCCGTCATAAGCCAGGCTAACTTGAATACAGTGGCAAAGTGAGCAAGGTACCCACGTCTGGGCATACCCTGCCAACTTAGGGCGAACAAAGCAAAACCAAAGGGAATGATGAACGGAGTGTTGAACATTGCAAGCACTCTCCCCCAGTCAACTGATCTGGGTTTAATCCATCATCATTCTTTAGCTCACTCCGCCACCCCAGTTCAGACATGGCCATATGCAATTCAGTCTGACCCTGTGCCTCATGGGAAGAGTCCAGCCCAAACTGCCAAGCAATGTCTTCCCTGGACCGGAAACAAGCATCCTGGGACCGGTTTCTGGCTAATCAGCCGTCATCAGCCAGGCTAGCTTGAATCCAGTGGCAAAGTGAGCAAGGGACCCACATCTGGGCATACCCTGCCAACTTAGGGCGAACAAAGCAAAACCAAAGGGGATGATGGAAGGAGTGTTAAACATTGCAAGCACTCACCGCCAGCAAACTGATCGGGGTTTAATCCATCATCATTCTTTAGCTCAATCCGCCACCCCATTTCAGACATGGCCATATGCAAATCAGTCTGACCCTGTGCCTCATGGGAACAGTCCAGCCTGAACTTCCAAGCAATGTCTTCGATTGACCAGAAACAAGCATCCTGGGACCAGTTTCTGGCTAATGAGCCGTCATCAGCCAGGCTAGCTTGAATCCAGTGGCAAAGTGAGCAAGGGACCCACGTCTGGGCATACCCTGCCAAATTAGGCCGAACAAAGCAAAACCAAAGGGATTGATGGACGGAGTGTTGAACATTGCAAGCACTCACCCCAGTCAACTGATCTGGGTTTAATCCTTCATCATTCTATAGCTCACTCCGCCACCCCAGTTCACACATGGCCATATGCAAATCAGTCTGACCCTGTGCCTCATGGGAACAGTCCAGCCCAAACTGCCAAGCAATGTCTTCCCTGGAGCGGAAACAAGCATCCTGGGACCGGTTTCTGGCTAATCAGCCGTCATCAGCCAGGCTAGCTTGAATCCAGTGGCAAAGTGAGCAGGGGACCCACATCTGGGCATACCCTGCCAACTTAGAGCGAACAAAGCAAAACCAAAGGGAATGATGGATGGAGTCTTGAACATTGCAAGCACTCAACCCCTGTCAACTGACCTGGGTTTCATTCATCATCATTCTTTAGCTCACTCCGCCACCCCATTTCAGACATGTCCATATGCAAATCAGTCTGACACTTTGCCTCATGGGAACAGTCCAGCCTGAACTGCCAAGCAATGTCTTCCCTGGACCGGAAACAAGCATCCTGGGACCGGTTTCTGGATAATCAGCCGTCATCAGCCAGGCTAGCTTGAATTCAGTGGCAAAGTGAGCAAGAGAACCACGTCTGGGCATACCCTGCCAACTTAGGGTGAACAAAGCAAAACCAAAGGGAATGATGGATGGAGTGTTGAACATTGCAAGCACTCACCCCCTGTCAACTGATCTGGGTTTAATCCATCATCATTCTTTAGCTCACTCCGCCACCCAAGTTCAGACATGGCCATATGCAAATCAGTCTGACTTTTTACCTCATTGGAACAGTCCTGCCCGAACTGCCAAGCCATGTCTTCCCTGGACCTGAAACAAGCATCCTGGGACCAGTTTCTGGCTAATCAGCCGTCATCAGCCAGGCTAGCTTGAATCCAGTGGCAAAGTGAACAAGGGACCAACATCTGGGCATACCCTGCCAACTTAGGGCGAACAAAGCAAAACCAAAGGGAATGATGGACAGAGTGTTGAACATTGCAGGCACTCACCCCCAGCATACTGATCTGGGTTTAATCCATCATAATTCTTTAGCTCACTCCGCCACCCCATTTCAGACATGGCCATCTGCAAATCAGTCTGACCCTTTACCTCATGGGAACAGTCCAGCCTGAACTTCCAAGCAATGTCTTCCCTGGACCGGAAACAAGCATCCTGGGATCGGTTTCTGGCTAATTAGCCGTCATCAGCCAGGCTAGCTTGAATCCAGTGGCAAAGTGAGCAAGGGACCCACGTCTGGGCATACCCTGCCAACTTAGGGCGAACAAAGCAAAACCAAAGGGAAAGATGGACGGAGTGTTGAACATTGCAAGCACTCACCCCCTGACAACTGATCTGGGTTTAATCCATCATCATTCTTTAGCTCACTCCACCACCCCAGTTCAGACATGGCCATATGCAAATCAGTCTGACCCTGTGCCTCATGGGAACAGTCTAGCCCGAACTGCGAAGCCATGTCTTCCCTGGACTGGAAACAAACATCCTGGCACCGGTTTCTGGCTAATCAGCCGTCATTAGCCAGGCTAGCTTGAATCCAGTGGCAAAGTGAGCAAGGGACCCACGTCTGGGCATACCCTGCCAACTTAGGATGAACAAAGCAAAACCAAAGTGAATGATGGACGGAGTGTTAAACAATGCAAGCATTCACCCCCTGTCAACTGATCTGGGTTTAATCCATCATCATTCTTTAGGTCACTACGACACCCCAGTTCAGACATGGCCATATGCTAATCAGTCTGACCCTGTGCCTCATGGGAACAGTCCTGCCCGAACTGCCAATCCATGTCTTCCCTGGACCGGAAACAAGCATCCTGGAACCGGTTTCTGGCTAATCAGCCGTCATCAGCAAGGCTAGCTTGAATCCAGCGGCAAAGTGAGCAAGGGACCCACTTCTGGGCATAACCTGGCAACTTAGGGCGAATAAAGCAAAACCAAACGAAATGATGGATGGAGTGTTGAACACTGCAAGCACTCACCCCTGTCAACTGATCTGGGTTTAATCCATCATCATTCTTTAGCTCACTCCGCCACCCCAGTTCAGACATGGCCATGTGCAAATCAGTCTGACCCTGTGCCTCATGGGAACAGTCCTGCCCGAACTGTCAAGCCATGTCTTCCCTGGACCGGAAAGAAGCATCTTGGGACCGGTTTCTGGATAATGAGCCATCATCTGCCAGGCTAACTTAAATCCAGTGGCAAAGTGAGCAAGGGACCCACGTCTGGGAATACCCTGCCAACTTAGGGCAAACAAAGCAAAACGAAAGGTAATGATGGACGGAGTGTTGAACATTGCAAGCACTCACCCCCAGTCAACTGATATGGGTTTAATCCATCATCATTCTTTAGCTCACTCCGCCACCCCAGTTCAGACATGGCCATATGCAAATCAGTCTGACCCTGTGCCCCATGGAGACAGTCCAGCCCGAACTGCCAAGCCATATCTTCCCTGGACCGGAAACAAGCATCCTGGGACCGGTTTCTGGCTAATGAGCCGTCATCAGCCAGGCTGACTTGAATCCAGTGGCAAAGTGAGCAAGGGACCCACGTCTGGGCATACCCTGCCAACTTATGGCGAACAAAGCAAAACGAAAGGGAATGATGGACGGAGTGTTGAACATTGCAAGCACTCACCCCCAGTCAACTGATCTGGGTTTAATCCATCATCATTCTTTAGCTCACTCCGCCACCCCAGTTCAGACATGGCCAAATGCAAATCAGTCTGACCCTGTGCCTCATGGGAACAGTCCAGCCCGAACTGCCAAGCAATGTCTTCCCTGGACCGGAAACAAGCATCCTGCGACCGGTTTCTGGCTAATCAGCCGTCATCAGCCAGGCTAGCTTGAATCTAGTGGCAAAGTGAGCAAGGGACCCACATCTGGGCATACCCTGCCAACTTAGGGTGAACAAAGCAAAACCAAAGGGAATGATGGATGGAGTGTTGAACATTGCAAGCACTCACCCCCAGCCAACTGATCGGGGTTTAATCCATCATCATTCTTTAGCTCACTCCGCCACCTCAGTTCAGACATGGCCATATGCAAATCACTCTGACCATGTGCCCCATGGAGACAGTCCAGCCCGAACTGCCAAGCAATGTCTTCCCTGGACCGGAAACAAGCATCTTGGGACCGGTTTCTGGCTAATCAGCCGTCATCAGCCAGTCTAGCTTGAATCCAGTGGCAAAGTGAGCAAGGGACCCACTTCTGGGCATACCCTGCCAACTTAGGGCGAACAAAGCAAAACCAAAGGGAATGATGGACGGAGTGTTGAACATTGCAAGCACTCACCCCCTTTCAACTGATCTGGGTTTAATCCATCATCATTCTTTAGCTCACTCCGCCACCTCACTTCAGACATGTCCATATGCAAATCAGTCTGATCCTGTGCGTCATGGGAACAGTCCAGCCCGAACTGCCAAGCCATGTCTTCCCTGGACCGGAAACAAGAATCCCGGGACCGGTTTCCGGCTAATGAGCCTCCATCAGCCAGGCTAGCTTGAATTCTGTGGCAAAGTGAGCAAGGGACCTACGTCTGGGCATACCCTGCCAACTTAGGGCAAACAAAGCAAAACCAAAGGTAATGATGGACGGAATGTTGAACATTGCAAGCACTCACCTCCTGTCAACTGATCTGGGTTTAATCCATCATCATTCTTTAGCTCACTCCGCCACCCCACTTCAGACATGGCCATATGCAAATCAGTCTGACCCTGTGCCTCATGGGAACAGTCCAGCCTGAACTTCCAAGCAATGTCTTCCATTGACCAGAAACAAGCGTCCTGGGACCAGTTTCTGGCTAATGAGCCGTTATCAACCAGGCTAGCTTGAATCCAGTGGCAAAGTGAGCAAGGGACCCACGTCTGGGCATACCCTGCCAAATTAGGCCGAACAAAGCAAAACCAAAGGGATTGATGGACGGAGTGTTGAACATTGCAAGCACTCACCCCAGTCAACTGATCTGGGTTTAATCCTTCATCATTCTATAGCTCACTTCACTCCGCCACCCCAGTTCAGACATGGCCATATGCAAATCAGTCTGACCCTGTGCCTCATGGGAACAGTCCAGCCCAAACTGCCAAGCAATGTCTTCCCTGGAGCGGAAACAAGTATCCTGGAACCGGTTTCTGGCTAATCAGCCGTCATCAGCCAGGCTAGCTTGAATCCAGTGGCAAAGTGAGCAAGGGACCCACATCTGGGCATATCCTGCCAACTTAGGGCGAACAAAGCAAAACCAAAGGGAATGACGGACGGAGTCTTGAACATTGCAAGCACTCACCCCCTGTCAACTGACCTGGGTTTCATCCATCATCATTCTTTAGCTCACTCCGCCACCTCACTTCAGACATGGCCATATGCAAATGAGTCTGACACTTTGCCTCATGGGAACAGTCCAGCCCAAACTGCCAAGCCATGTCTTCCCTGGACCGGAAACAAGAATCCTGGGACCAGTTTCTGGCTAATGAGCTGCCATCAGCCATGCTAGCTTGAATTCCGTTGGCAAAGTGAGCAAGGGACCCACGTCTGGGCATACCCTGCCAACTCAGGGCGAACAAAGCAAAAGCAATGGTAATGATGGACGGAGTGTTGAACATTGCAAGCACTCACCCCCAGTCAACTGATCTGGGTTTAATCCATCATCATTCTTTAGCTCACTCCGCCACCCCATTTCAGACATGTCCATATGCAAATCAGTCTGACACTTTGCCTCATGGGAACAGTCCAGCCTGAACTGCCAAGCAATGTCTTCCCTGGACCGGAAACAAGCATCCTGGGACCGGTTTCTGGCTAATCAGCCGTCATCAGCCAGGCTAGCTTGAATTCAGTGGCAAAGTGAGCAAGGGAACCACGTCTGGGCTTACCCTGACAACTTAGGGCGAATAAAGCAAAACCAAACGGAATGATGGATGGAGTGTTGAACATTGCAAGCACTCACCCCTGTCAACTGATCTGGGTTTAATCCATCATCATTCTTTAGCTCACTCCGCCACCCCATTTCAGACATGTCCATATGCAAATCAGTCTGACACTTTGCCTCATGGGAACAGTCCAGCCTGAACTGCCAAGCAATGTCTTCCCTGGACCGGAAACAAGCATCCTGGGACCGGTTTCTGGCTAATCAGCCGTCATCAGCCAGGCTAGCTTTAATCCAGTGGCAAAGTGAGCAAGGGACCCACGTCTGGGAATACCCTGCCAACTTAGGGCAAACAAAGCAAAACGAAAGGTAATGATGGACGGAGTGTTGAACATTGCAAGCACTCACCCCCAGTCAACTGATCTGGGTTTAATCCATCATCATTCTTTAGCTCACTCCGCCACCCCAGTTCAGACATGGCCATATGCAAATCAGTCTGACCCTGTGCCCCATGGAGACAGTCCAGCCCGAACTGCCAAGTCATATCTTCCCTGGACCGGAAACAAGCATCCTGGGACCGGTTTCTGGCTAATGAGCCGTCATCAGCCAGGCTAGCTTGAATCCAGTGGCAAAGTGAGCAAGGGACCCACATCTGGGCATACCCTGCCAACTTAGGGCGAACAAAGCAAAACCAAAGGTAATGATGGACGGAGTGTTGAACATTGCAAGCACTCACCCCCAGTCAACTGATCTGGGTTTAATCCATCATCATTCTTTAGCTCACTCCGCCACCCCATTTCAGACATGGCCATATGCAAATCAGTCTGACCCTTTACCTCATTGGAACAGTCCTGCCTGAACTGCCAAGCCATGTCTTCCCTGGACCTGAAACAAGCATCCTGGGACCGGTTTCTGGCTAATCAGCCAGGCTAGCTTGAATCCAGTGGCAAAGTGAACAAGGGACCAACATCTGGGAATACCCTGCCAACTTAGGGCGAACAAAGCAGAACCAAAAGAAATGATGGACGGAGTGTTGAACATTGCAGGCACTCACCCCCAGCAAACTGATCTGGGTTTAATCCATCATAATTCTTTAGCTCACTCCGCCACCCCATTTCAGACATGGCCATATGAAAATCAGTCTGACCCTGTGCCTCATGGGAACAGTCCAGCCTGAACTTCCAAGCAATGTCTTCCCTGGACCGGAAACAAGCATCCTGGGACTGGTTTCTGGCTAATCAGCCGTCATCAGCCAGGCTAGCTTGAATCCAGTGGCAAAGTGAGCAAGGGACCCACGTCTGTGCATACCCTGCCAACTTAGGGCGAACAAAGCAAAACCAAAGGGAAAGATGGACGGAGTGTTGAACATTGCAAGCACTCACCCCCTGTCAACTGATCTGGGTTTAATCCATCATCATTCTTTAGCTCACTCCGCCACCCAAGTTCAGACATGGCCATGTGCAAATCAGTCTGACCCTGTGCCTCATCGGAACAGTCCTGCCCGAACTGCCAAGCCATGTCTTCCCTGGACCGGAAACAAGCACCTTGGGACCGGTTTCTGGCTAATGAGCCGTCATCAGCCAGGCTAGCTTGAATTCTGTGGCAAAGTGAGCAAGGGACCCACGTCTGGGCATACCCTGCCAACTTAGGGCGAACAAAGCAAAACCAAAGATAATGATGGACGGAGTGTTGAACATTGCAAGCACTCACCCCCAGTCAACTGATCTGGGTTTAATCCATCATCATTCTTTAGCTCACTCCGCCACCCCATTTCAGACATGGCCATATGCAAATCAGTCTGACCCTTTACCTCATTGGAACAGTCCTGCCCGAACTGCCAAGCCATGTCTTCCCTGGACCTGAAACAAGCATCCTGGGACCGGTTTCTGGCTAATCAGCCAGGCTAGCTGGAATCCAGTGGCAAAGTGAACAAGGGACCGACATCTGGGCATACCCTGCCAACTTAGGGTGAACAAAGCAGAACCAAAGGAAATGATGGACGGTGTGTTAAACATTGCAGGCACTCACCCCCAGCAAACTGATCTGGGTTTAATCCATCATAATTCTTTAGCTCACTCCGCCACCCCATATCAGACATGGCCATATGCAAATCAGTCTGACCCTGTGCCTCATGGGAACAGTCCAGCCTGAACTTCCAAGCAATGTCTTCCCTGGACCGGAAACAAGCATCCTAAGACTGGTTTCTGGCTAATCAGCCGTCATCAGCCAGGCTAGCTTTTATCCAGTGGCAAAGTGAGCAAGGGACCCACGTCTGGGCATACCCTGCCAACTTAGGGCGAACAAAGCAAAACCAAAGGGAAAGATGGACGGAGTGTTGAACATTGCAAGCACTCACCCCCTGACAACTGATCTGGGTTTAATCCATCATCATTCTTTAGCTCACTCCACCACCCCAGTTCAGACATGGCCATATGCAAATCAGTCTGACCCTGTGCCTCATGGGAACAGTCCAGCCTGAACTTCCAAGCAATGTCTTCCCTGGACCGGAAACAAGCATCCTGGGATCGGTTTCTGGCTAATTAGCCGTCATCAGCCAGGCTAGCTTGAATCCAGTGGCAAAGTGAGCAAGGGACCCACATCTGGGCATACCCTGCCAACTTAGGGCGAACAAAGCAAAACCAAAGGGAAAGATGGACGGAGTGTTGAACATTGCAAGCACTCACCCCCTGACAACTGATCTGGGTTTAATCCATCATCATTCTTTAGCTCACTCCACCACCCCAGTTCAGACATGGCCATATGCAAATCAGTCTGACCCTGTGCCTCATGGGAACAGTCTAGCCCGAACTGCGAAGCCATGTCTTCCCTGGACTGGAAACAAACATCCTGGCACCGGTTTCTGGCTAATCAGCCGTCATTAGCCAGGCTAGCTTGAATCCAGTGGCAAAGTGAGCAAGGGACCCACGTCTGGGCATACCCTGCCAACTTAGGATGAACAAAGCAAAACCAAAGTGAATGATGGACGGAGTGTTAAACAATGCAAGCATTCACCCCCTGTCAACTGATCTGGGTTTAATCCATCATCATTCTTTAGGTCACTACGACACCCCAGTTCAGACATGGCCATATGCAAATCAGTCTGACCCTGTGCCTCATGGGAACAGTCCAGCCTGAACTTCCAAGCAATGTCTTCCCTGGACCGGAAACAAGCATCCTGGGACTGGTTTCTGGCTAATCAGCCGTCATCAGCCAGGCTAGCTTGAATCCAGTGGCAAAGTGAGCAAGGGACCCACGTCTGTGCATACCCTGCCAACTTAGGGCGAACAAAGCAAAACCAAAGGGAAAGATGGACGGAGTGTTGAACATTGCAAGCACTCACCCCCTGTCAACTGATCTGGGTTTAATCCATCATCATTCTTTAGCTCACTCCGCCACCCAAGTTCAGACATGGCCATGTGCAAATCAGTCTGACCCTGTGCCTCATCGGAACAGTCCTGCCCGAACTGCCAAGCCATGTCTTCCCTGGACCGGAAACAAGCACCTTGGGACCGGTTTCTGGCTAATGAGCCGTCATCAGCCAGGCTAGCTTGAATTCTGTGGCAAAGTGAGCAAGGGACCCACGTCTGGGCATACCCTGCCAACTTAGGGCGAACAAAGCAAAACCAAAGATAATGATGGACGGAGTGTTGAACATTGCAAGCACTCACCCCCAGTCAACTGATCTGGGTTTAATCCATCATCATTCTTTAGCTCACTCCGCCACCCCATTTCAGACATGGCCATATGCAAATCAGTCTGACCCTTTACCTCATTGGAACAGTCCTGCCCGAACTGCCAAGCCATGTCTTCCCTGGACCTGAAACAAGCATCCTGGGACCGGTTTCTGGCTAATCAGCCAGGCTAGCTGGAATCCAGTGGCAAAGTGAACAAGGGACCGACATCTGGGCATACCCTGCCAACTTAGGGTGAACAAAGCAGAACCAAAGGAAATGATGGACGGTGTGTTAAACATTGCAGGCACTCACCCCCAGCAAACTGATCTGGGTTTAATCCATCATAATTCTTTAGCTCACTCCGCCACCCCATATCAGACATGGCCATATGCAAATCAGTCTGACCCTGTGCCTCATGGGAACAGTCCAGCCTGAACTTCCAAGCAATGTCTTCCCTGGACCGGAAACAAGCATCCTAAGACTGGTTTCTGGCTAATCAGCCGTCATCAGCCAGGCTAGCTTTTATCCAGTGGCAAAGTGAGCAAGGGACCCACGTCTGGGCATACCCTGCCAACTTAGGGCGAACAAAGCAAAACCAAAGGGAAAGATGGACGGAGTGTTGAACATTGCAAGCACTCACCCCCTGACAACTGATCTGGGTTTAATCCATCATCATTCTTTAGCTCACTCCACCACCCCAGTTCAGACATGGCCATATGCAAATCAGTCTGACCCTGTGCCTCATGGGAACAGTCCAGCCTGAACTTCCAAGCAATGTCTTCCCTGGACCGGAAACAAGCATCCTGGGATCGGTTTCTGGCTAATTAGCCGTCATCAGCCAGGCTAGCTTGAATCCAGTGGCAAAGTGAGCAAGGGACCCACATCTGGGCATACCCTGCCAACTTAGGGCGAACAAAGCAAAACCAAAGGGAAAGATGGACGGAGTGTTGAACATTGCAAGCACTCACCCCCTGACAACTGATCTGGGTTTAATCCATCATCATTCTTTAGCTCACTCCACCACCCCAGTTCAGACATGGCCATATGCAAATCAGTCTGACCCTGTGCCTCATGGGAACAGTCTAGCCCGAACTGCGAAGCCATGTCTTCCCTGGACTGGAAACAAACATCCTGGCACCGGTTTCTGGCTAATCAGCCGTCATTAGCCAGGCTAGCTTGAATCCAGTGGCAAAGTGAGCAAGGGACCCACGTCTGGGCATACCCTGCCAACTTAGGATGAACAAAGCAAAACCAAAGTGAATGATGGACGGAGTGTTAAACAATGCAAGCATTCACCCCCTGTCAACTGATCTGGGTTTAATCCATCATCATTCTTTAGGTCACTACGACACCCCAGTTCAGACATGGCCATATGCTAATCAGTCTGACCCTGTGCCTCATGGGAACAGTCCAGCCCGAACTGCCAAGCCATGTCTTCCCTGGACCGGAAACAAGCATCCTGGGACTGGTTTCTGGCTAATCAGCCACCATCAGCTAGGCTAGCTTGAATCCAGTGGCAAAGTGAGCAAGGGACCCACGTCTGGGCATACCCTGCCAACTTAGGACGAACAAAGCAAAACCAAAGGGAATGATGGACGGAGTGTTGAACATTGCAAACACTCACCCACAGTCAACTGATCTGGGTTTAATTCATCATCATTCTTTAGCTCACTCCACCACCCCAATTCAGACATGGCTAAATGCAAATCAGTCTGACCCTGTGCCTCATCGGAACAGTCCTGCCCGAACTGCCAATCCATGTCTTCCCTGGACCGGAAACAAGCATCCTGGAACCGGTTTCTGGCTAATCAGCCGTCATCAGCAAGGCTAGCTTGAATCCAGCGGCAAAGTGAGCAAGGGACCCACTTCTGGGCATAACCTGGCAACTTAGGGCGAATAAAGCAAAACCAAACGAAATGATGGATGGAGTGTTGAACATTGCAAGCACTCACCCCTGTCAACTGATCTGGGTTTAATCCATCATCATTCTTTAGCTCACTCTGCCACCCCAGTTCAGACATGGCCATGTGCAAATCAGTCTGAACCTGTGCCTCATGGGAACAGTCCTGCCCGAACTGTCAAGCCATGTCTTCCCTGGACCGGAAAGAAGCATCTTGGGACCGGTTTCTGGATAATGAGCCATCATCTGCCAGGCTAACTTAATTCCAGTGGCAAAGTGAGCAAGGGACCCACGTCTGGGAATACCCTGCCAACTTAGGGCAAACAAAGCAAAACGAAAGGTAATGATGGACGGAGTGTTGAACATTGCAAGCACTCACCCCCAGTCAACTGATCTGGGTTTAATCCATCATCATTCTTTAGCTCACTCCGCCACCCCAGTTCAGACATGGCCATATGCAAATTAGTCTGACCCTGTGCCCCATGGAGACAGTCCAGCCCGAACTGCCAAGCCATATCTTCCCTGGACCGGAAACAAGCATCCTGGGACCGGTTTCTGGCTAATGAGCCGTCATCAGCCAGGCTGACTTGAATCCAGTGGCAAAGTGAGCAAGGGACCCACGTCTGGGCATACCCTGCCAACTTATGGCAAACAAAGCAAAACGAAAGGGAATGATGGACGGAATGTTGAACATTGCAAGCACTCACCCTCAGTCAACTGATCTGGGTTTAATCCATCATCATTCTTTAGCTCACTCCGCCACCCCAGTTCAGACATGGCCAAATGCAAATCAGTCTGACCCTGTGCCTCATGGGAACAGTCCAGCCCGAACTGCCAAGCAATTTCTTTCCTGGACCGGAAACAAGCATCCTGGAACCGGTTTCTGGCTAATCAGCCATCATCAGCCAGGCTAGCTTGAATCTAGTGGCAAAGTGAGCAAGGGACCCACATCTGGGCATACCCTGCCATCTTAGGGTGAACAAAGCAAAACCAAAGGGAATGATGGACGGAGTGTTGAACATTGCAAGCACTCACCCCTAGCCAACTGATCGGGGTTTAATCCATCATCATTCTTTAGCTCACTCCGCCACCTCAGTTCAGACATGGCCATATGCAATTCAGTCTGACCATGTGCCCCATGGAGACAGTCCAGCCCGAACTGCCAAGTCATATCTTCCCTGGACCGGAAACAAGCATCCTGGGACTGGTTTCTGGCTAATCAGCCGTCATCAGCCAGGCTAACTTGAATACAGTGGCAAAGTGAGCAAGGTACCCACGTCTGGGCATACCCTGCCAACTTAGGGCGAACAAAGCAAAACCAAAGGGAATAATGAACGGAGTGTTGAACATTGCAAGCACTCTCCCCCAGTCAACTGATCTGGGTTTAATCCATCATCATTGTTTAGCTCACTCCGCCACCCCAGTTCAGACATGGCCATATGCAATTCAGTCTGACCCTGTGCCTCATGGGAACAGTCCAGCCCAAACTGCCAAGCAATGTCTTCCCTGGACCGGAAACAAGCATCCTGGGACCGGTTCCTGGCTAATCAGCCGTCATCAGCCAGGCTAGCTTGAATCCAGTGGCAAAGTGAGCAAGGGACCCACATCTGGGCATACCCTGCCAACTTAGGGCGAACAAAGCAAAACCAAAGGGAATGATGGACAGAGTGTTGAACATTGCAAGCACTCACCCCCTGTCAACTGATCTGGGTTTAATCCTCCATCATTCTTTAGCTCACTCCGCCACCCCACTTCAGACATGGCCATATGCAAATCAGTCTGACCCTGTGCGTCATGGGAACAGTCCAGCCCGAACTGCCAAGCCATGTCTTCCCTGGACCGGAAACAAGAATCCCGGGACCGGTTTCCGGCTAATCAGCCGCCATCAGCCAGGCTAGCTTGAATTCTGTGGCAAAGTGAGCAAGTGACCTACGTCTGGGCATACCCTGCCAACTTAGGGCAAACAAAGCAAAACCAAAGGTAATGATGGATGGAGTGTTGAACATTGCAAGCACACACCCCTGTCAACTGATCTGGGTTTAATCCATCATCATTCTTTAGCTCACTCCGCCACCCCAGTTCAGACATGGCCATGTGCAAATCAGTCTGACCCTGTGCCTCATGGGAACAGTCCTGCCCGAACTGTCAAGCCATGTCTTCCCTGGACCGGAAAGTAGCATCCTGGGACTGGTTTCTGGCTAATGAGCCGTCATCTGCCAGGCTAACTTGAATCCAGTGGCAAAGTGAGTAAGGAACCCACGTCTGGGAATACCCTGCCAACTTAGGGCAAACGAAGCAAAACGAAAGGTAATGATGGACGGAGTGTTGAACATTGCAAGCACTCACCCCCAGTCAACTGATCTGGGTTTAATCCATCATCATTCTTTAGCTCACTCCGCCACCCCAGTTCAGTCATGGCCATATGCAAATCAGTCTGACCCTGTGCCCCATGGAGACAGTCCAGCCCGAACTGCCAAGCCATATCTTCCCTGGACCAGAAACAAGCATCCTGGGACCGGTTTCTGGCTAATGAGCTGTCATCAGCCAGGCTAACTTGAATCCAGTGGCAAAGTGAGCAAGGGACCCACGTCTGGGTATACCCTGCGAACTTAGGACGAACAAAGCAAAACGAAAGGGAATGATGGACGGAGTGTTGAACATTGCAAGCACTCACCCCGAGTCAACTGATCTGGGTTTAATCCATCATCATTCTTTAGCTCACTCCGCCACCCCAGTTCAGACATGGCCAAATGCAAATCAGTCTGACCCTGTGCCTCATGGGAACAGTCCAGCCCGAACTGCCAAGCAATGTCTTCCCTGGACCGGAAACAAGCATCCTGGGACCGGTTTCTGGCTAATCAGCCGTCATCAGCCAGGCTAGCTTGAATCTAGTGGCAAAGTGAGCAAGGGACCCACATCTGGGCATACCCTGCCAACTTAGGGTGAACAAAGCAAAACCAAAGGGAATGATGGACGGAGTGTTGAACATTGCAAGCACTCACCCCCAGTCAACTGATCGGGGTTTAATCCATCATCATTCTTTAGCTCAATCCGCCACCTCAGTTCAGACATGGCCATATGCAAATCAGTCTGACCATGTGCCCCATGGAGACAGTCCAGCCCGAACTGCCAAGTCATATCTTCCCTGGACCGGAAACAAGCATCCTGGGACTGGTTTCTGGCTAATCAGCCGTCATAAGCCAGGCTAACTTGAATACAGTGGCAAAGTGAGCAAGGTACCCACGTCTGGGCATACCCTGCCAACTTAGGGCGAACAAAGCAAAACCAAAGGGAATGATGAACGGAGTGTTGAACATTGCAAGCACTCTCCCCCAGTCAACTGATCTGGGTTTAATCCATCATCATTCTTTAGCTCACTCCGCCACCCCAGTTCAGACATGGCCATATGCAATTCAGTCTGACCCTGTGCCTCATGGGAACAGTCCAGCCCAAACTGCCAAGCAATGTCTTCCCTGGACCGGAAACAAGCATCCTGGGACCGGTTTCTGGCTAATCAGCCGTCATCAGCCAGGCTAGCTTGAATCCAGTGGCAAAGTGAGCAAGGGACCCACATCTGGGCATACCCTGCCAACTTAGGGCGAACAAAGCAAAACCAAAGGGAATGATGGAAGGAGTGTTAAACATTGCAAGCACTCACCGCCAGCAAACTGATCGGGGTTTAATCCATCATCATTCTTTAGCTCAATCCGCCACCCCATTTCAGACATGGCCATATGCAAATCAGTCTGACCCTGTGCCTCATGGGAACAGTTCAGCCTGAACTTCCAAGCAATGTCTTCGATTGACCAGAAACAAGCATCCTGGGACCAGTTTCTGGCTAATGAGCCGTCATCAGCCAGGCTAGCTTGAATCCAGTGGCAAAGTGAGCAAGGGACCCACGTCTGGGCATACCCTGCCAAATTAGGCCGAACAAAGCAAAACCAAAGGGATTGATGGACGGAGTGTTGAACATTGCAAGCACTCACCCCAGTCAACTGATCTGGGTTTAATCCTTCATCATTCTATAGCTCACTCCGCCACCCCAGTTCACACATGGCCATATGCAAATCAGTCTGACCCTGTGCCTCATGGGAACAGTCCAGCCCAAACTGCCAAGCAATGTCTTCCCTGGAGCGGAAACAAGCATCCTGGGACCGGTTTCTGGCTAATCAGCCGTCATCAGCCAGGCTAGCTTGAATCCAGTGGCAAAGTGAGCAAGGGACCCACATCTGGGCATACCCTGCCAACTTAGGGCGAACAAAGCAAAACCAAAGGGAATGATGGATGGAGTCTTGAACATTGCAAGCACTCAACCCCTGTCAACTGACCTGGGTTTCATCCATCATCATTCTTTAGCTCACTCCGCCACCCCATTTCAGACATGTCCATATGCAAATCAGTCTGACACTTTGCCTCATGGGAACAGTCCAGCCTGAACTGCCAAGCAATGTCTTCCCTGGACCGGAAACAAGCATCCTGGGTCCGGTTTCTGGATAATCAGCCGTCATCAGCCAGGCTAGCTTGAATTCAGTGGCAAAGTGAGCAAGAGAACCACGTCTGGGCATACCCTGCCAACTTAGGGTGAACAAAGCAAAACCAAAGGGAATGATAGACGGAGTGTTGAACATTGCAAGCACTCACCCCCTGTCAACTGATCTGGGTTTAATCCATCATCATTCTTTAGCTCACTCCGCCACCCCACTTCACACATGACCATATGCAAATCAGTCTGACCCTGTGCCTCATGGGAACAGTCCAGCCCGAGCTGCCAAGCCATGTCTTCCCTGGACCGGAAACAAGCATCCTGGGACCGGTTTCTGGCTAATGAGCCGTCATCAGCCAGGCTAGCTTGAATTCTGTGGCAATGTGAGCAAGGGACCCACGTCTGGGCATACCCTGCCAAATTAGGGCGAACAAAGCAAAACCAAAGGGAAAGATGGACTTAGTGTTGAACATTGCAAGCACTCACCGCCTGTCAACTGATCTGGGTTTAATCCATCATCATTCTTTAGCTCACTCCGCCACCCCATTTCAGACATGGCCATATGCAAATCAGTCAGACCCTTTACCTCATTGGAACAGTCCTGCCCGAACTGCCAAGCCATGTCTTCCCTGGACCTGAAACAAGCATCCTGGGACCGGTTTCTGGCTAATCTGCCAGGCTAGCTTGAATCCAGTGGCAAAGTGAACAAGGGACCAACATCTGGGCATACCCTGCCAACTTAGGGCGAACAAAGCAGAACCAAAAGAAATGATGGACGGAGTGTTGAACATTGCAGGCACTCACCCCTAGCAAACTGACCCGGGTTTAATCCATCATAATTCTTTAGCTCACTCCGCCACCCCATTTCAGACATGGCCATATGCAAATCAGTCTGACCCTGTGCCTCAAGGGAACAGTCCAGCCCAAACTGCCAAGCAATGTCTTCCCTGGACCGGAAAAAAGCATCCTGGGACCGGTTCCTGGCTAATCAGCCGTCATCAGCCAGGCTAGCTTGAATCCAGTGGCAAAGTGAGCAAGGGACCCACATCTGGGCATACCCTGCCAACTTAGGGCGAACAAAGCAAAACCAAAGGGAATGATGGACAGAGTGTTGAACATTGCAAGCACTCACCCCCTGTCAACTGATCTGGGTTTAATCCTCCATCATTCTTTAGCTCACTCCGCCACCCCACTTCAGACATGGCCATATGCAAATCAGTCTGACCCTGTGCGTCATGGGAACAGTCCAGCCCGAACTGCCAAGCCATGTCTTCCCTGGACCGGAAACAAGAATCCCGGGACCGGTTTCCGGCTAATGAGCCTCCATCAGCCAGGCTAGCTTGAATTCTGTGGCAAAGTGAGCAAGGGACCTACGTCTGGGCATACCCTGCCAACTTAGGGCAAACAAAGCAAAACCAAAGGTAATGATGGATGGAGTGTTGAACATTGCAAGCACACACCCCTGTCAACTGATCTGGGTTTAATCCATCATCATTCTTTAGCTCACTCCGCCACCCCAGTTCAGACAAGGCCATGTGCAAATCAGTCTGACCCTGTGCCTCATGGGAACAGTCCTGCCCGAACTGTCAAGCCATGTCTTCCCTGGACCGGAAACAAGCATCCTGGGACCGGTTTCTGGCTAATGAGCCGTCATCTGCCAGGCTAACTTGAATCCAGTGGCAAAGTGAGTAAGGAACCCACGTCTGGGAATACCCTGCCAACTTAGGGCAAACGAAGCAAAACGAAAGGTAATGATGGACGGAGTGTTGAACATTGCAAGCACTCACCCCCAGTCAACTGACCTGGGTTTAATCCATCATCATTCTTTAGCTCACTCCGCCACCCCAGTTCAGTCATGGCCATATGCAAATCAGTCTGACCCTGTGCCCCATGGAGACAGTCCAGCCCGAACTGCCAAGCCATATCTTCTCTGGACCAGAAACAAGCATCCTGGGACCGGTTTCTGGCTAATGAGCTGTCATCAGCCAGGCTAACTTGAATCCAGTGGCAAAGTGAGCAAGGGACCCACGTCTGGGTATACCCTGCGAACTTAGGACGAACAAAGCAAAACGAAAGGGAATGATGGACGGAGTGTTGAACATTGCAAGCACTCACCCCGAGTCAACTGATCTGGGTTTAATCCATCATCATTCTTTAGCTCACTCCGCCACCCCAGTTCAGACATGGCCAAATGCAAATCAGTCTGACCCTGTGCCTCATGGGAACAGTCCAGCCCGAACTGCCAAGCAATGTCTTCCCTGGACCGGAAACAAGCATCCTGGGACCGGTTTCTGGCTAATCAGCCGTCATCAGCCAGGCTAGCTTGAATCTAGTGGCAAAGTGAGCAAGGGACCCACATCTGGGCATACCCTGCCAACTTAGGGTGAACAAAGCAAAACCAAAGGGAATGATGGACGGAGTGTTGAACATTGCAAGCACTCACCCCCAGTCAACTGATCGGGGTTTAATCCATCATCATTCTTTAGCTCAATCCGCCACCTCAGTTCAGACATGGCCATATGCAAATCAGTCTGACCATGTGCCCCATGGAGACAGTCCAGCCCGAACTGCCAAGTCATATCTTCCCTGGACCGGAAACAAGCATCCTGGGACTGGTTTCTGGCTAATCAGCCGTCATAAGCCAGGCTAACTTGAATACAGTGGCAAAGTGAGCAAGGTACCCACGTCTGGGCATAGCCTGCCAACTTAGGGCGAACAAAGCAAAACCAAAGGGAATGATGAACGGAGTGTTGAACATTGCAAGCACTCTCCCCCAGTCAACTGATCTGGGTTTAATCCATCATCATTCTTTAGCTCACTCCGCCACCCCAGTTCAGACATGGCCATATGCAATTCAGTCTGACCCTGTGCCTCATGGGAACAGTCCAGCCCAAACTGCCAAGCAATGTCTTCCCTGGACCGGAAACAAGCATCCTGGGACCGGTTTCTGGCTAATCAGCCGTCATCAGCCAGGCTAGCTTGAATCCAGTGGCAAAGTGAGCAAGGGACCCACATCTGGGCATACCCTGCCAACTTAGGGCGAACAAAGCAAAACCAAAGGGAATGATGGAAGGAGTGTTAAACATTGCAAGCACTCACCGCCAGCAAACTGATCGGGGTTTAATCCATCATCATTCTTTAGCTCAATCCGCCACCCCATTTCAGACATGGCCATATGCAAATCAGTCTGACCCTGTGCCTCATGGGAACAGTCCAGCCTGAACTTCCAAGCAATGTCTTCGATTGACCAGAAACAAGCATCCTGGGACCAGTTTCTGGCTAATGAGCCGTCATCAGCCAGGCTAGCTTGAATCCAGTGGCAAAGTGAGCAAGGGACCCACGTCTGGGCATACCCTGCCAAATTAGGCCGAACAAAGCAAAACCAAAGGGATTGATGGACGGAGTGTTGAACATTGCAAGCACTCACCCCAGTCAACTGATCTGGGTTTAATCCTTCATCATTCTATAGCTCACTCCGCCACCCCAGTTCACACATGGCCATATGCAAATCAGTCTGACCCTGTGCCTCATGGGAACAGTCCAGCCCAAACTGCCAAGCAATGTCTTCCCTGGAGCGGAAACAAGCATCCTGGGACCGGTTTCTGGCTAATCAGCCGTCATCAGCCAGGCTAGCTTGAATCCAGTGGCAAAGTGAGCAAGGGACCCACATCTGGGCATACCCTGCCAACTTAGGGCGAACAAAGCAAAACCAAAGGGAATGATGGATGGAGTCTTGAACATTGCAAGCACTCAACCCCTGTCAACTGACCTGGGTTTCATCCATCATCATTCTTTAGCTCACTCCGCCACCCCATTTCAGACATGTCCATATGCAAATCAGTCTGACACTTTGCCTCATGGGAACAGTCCAGCCTGAACTGCCAAGCAATGTCTTCCCTGGACCGGAAACAAGCATCCTGGGACCGGTTTCTGGATAATCAGCCGTCATCAGCCAGGCTAGCTTGAATTCAGTGGCAAAATGAGCAAGAGAACCACGTCTGGGCATACCCTGCCAACTTAGGGTGAACAAAGCAAAACCAAAGGGAATGATAGACGGAGTGTTGAACATTGCAAGCACTCACCCCCTGTCAACTGATCTGGGTTTAATCCATCATCATTCTTTAGCTCACTCCGCCACCCCACTTCAGACATGACCATATGCAAATCAGTCTGACCCTGTGCCTCATGGGAACAGTCCAGCCCGAGCTGCCAAGCCATGTCTTCCCTGGACCGGAAACAAGCATCCTGGGACCGGTTTCTGGCTAATGAGCCGTCATCAGCCAGGCTAGCTTGAATTCTGTGGCAATGTGAGCAAGGGACCCACGTCTGGGCATACCCTGCCAAATTAGGGCGAACAAAGCAAAACCAAAGGGAAAGATGGACGGAGTGTTGAACATTGCAAGCACTCACCCCCTGTCAACTGATCTGGGTTTAATCCATCATCATTCTTTAGCTCACTCCGCCACCCCATTTCAGACAGGGCCATATGCAAATCAGTCTGACCCTTTACCTCATTGGAACAGTCCTGCCCGAACTGCCAAGCCATGTCTTCCCTGGACCTGAAACAAGCATCCTGGGACCGGTTTCTGGCTAATCTGCCAGGCTAGCTTGAATCCAGTGGCAAAGTGAACAACGGACCAACATCTGGGAATACCCTGCCAACTTAGGGCGAACAAAGCAGAACCAAAAGAAATGATGGACGGAGTGTTGAACATTGCAGGCACTCACCCCTAGCAAACTGACCCGGGTTTAATCCATCATAATTCTTTAGCTCACTCCGCCACCCCATTTCAGACATGGCCATATGCAAATCAGTCTGACCCTGTGCCTCATGGGAACAGTCCAGCCTGAACTTCCAAGCAATGTCTTCCCTGGACCGGAAACAAGCATTCTGGGACTGGTTTCTGGCTAATCAGCTGTCATCAGCCAGGCTAGCTTGAATCCAGTGGCAAAGTGAGCAAGGGACCCACGTCTGGGCATACCCTGCCAACTTAGGGCGAACAAAACAAAACCAAAGGGAAAGATGGACGGAGTGTTGAACATTGCAAGCACTCACCCCCTGTCAACTGATCTGGGTTTAATCCTTCATCATTCTATAGCTCACTCCGCCACCCCAGTTCAGACATGGCCATATGCAAATCAGTCTGACCCTGTGCCTCATGGGAACAGTCCAGCCCAAACTGCCAAGCAATGTCTTCCCTGGAGCGGAAACAAGCATCCTGGGACCGGTTTCTGGCTAATCAGCCAGGCTAGCTTGATTCCAGTGGCAAAGTGAGCAAGGGACCCACATCTGGGCATACCCTGCCAACATAGGGCGAACAAAGCAAAACCAAAGGGAATGATGGACGGAGTCTTGAACATTGCAAGCACTCACCCCCTGTCAACTGACCTGGGTTTAATCCATCATCATTCTTTAGCTCACTCTGCCACCCCACTTCAGATATGGCCATATGCAAATCAGTCTGACCCTGTGCCTCATGGGAACAGTCCAGTGCGAACTGCCAAGCCATGTCTTCCCTGGACCCGAAACAAGAATCCTGGGACCGGTTTCTGGCTAATGAGCTGCCATCAGCCATGCTAACTTGAATTCTGTGGCAAAGTGAGCAAGGGACCCACGTCTGGGCATACCCTGCCAACTTAGGGAAAACAAAGCAAAACCAAAGGTAATGATGGACGAGTGTTGAACATTGCAAGCACTCACCCCCAGTCAACTGATCTGGGTTTAATCCATCATCATTCTTTAGCTCACTCCGCCTCCCCATTTCAGACATGTCCATATGCAAATCAGTCTGACACTTTGCCTCTTGGGAACAGTCCAGCCTGAACTGCCAAGCAATGTCTTCCCTGGACCGGAAACAAGCATCCTGGGACCGGTTTCTGGCTAATCAGCCATCATCAGCCAGGCTAGCTTGAATCCAGTGGCAAAGTGAGCAAGGGACCCACATCTGGGCATACCCTGCCAACTTAGGGCGAACAAAGCAAAACCAAAGGAAATGATGGACGGAGTCTTGAACATTGCAAGCACTCACCCCCTGTCAACTGACCTGGGTTTAATCCATCATCATTCTTTAGCTCACTCCGCCACCCCACTTCAGACATGGCCATATGCAAATCCGTCTGACCCTGTGCCTCATGGGAACAGTCCAGCCCAAACTGCCAAGCCATGTCTTCCCTGGACCGGAAACAAGAATCCTTGGACCGGTTTCTGGCTAATGAGCTGCCATCAGTCATGCTAGCTTGAATTCTGTGGCAAAGTGAGCAAGGGACCCACGTCTGGGCATATCCTGCCAACTTAGGGCAAACAAAGCAAAACCAATGGTAATGATGGACGGAGTGTTGAACATTGCAAGCACTCACCCCCTGTCAACTGATCTGGGTTTAATCCATCATCATTCTTTAGGTCACTACGACACCCCAGTTCAGACATGGCCATATGCTAATCAGTCTGACCCTGTGCCTCATGGGAACAGTCCAGCCCGAACTGCCAAGCCATGTCTTCCCTGGACCGGAAACAAGCATCCTGGGACCGGTTTCTAGCTAATCAGCCACCATCAGCTTGGCTAGCTTGAATCCAGTGGCAAAGTGAGCAAGGGACCCACATCTGGGCATACCCTGCCAACTTAGTGCGAACAAAGCAAAACCAAAGGGAATGATGGATGGAGTGTTGAACATTGCAAGCACTCACCCCCTGTCAACTGATCTGGGTTTAATCATCATCATTCTTTAGCTCACTCTGCCAACCGAGTTCAGACATGGCCATGTGCAAATCAGTCTGAACCTGTGCCTCATCGGAACAGTCCTGCCCGAACTGCCAAGCCATGTCTTCCCTGGACCGGAAACAAGCACCCTGGGACCGGTTTCTGGCTAATGAGCCGTCATCAGCCAGGCTAGCTTGAATTCTGTGGCAAAGTGAGCAAGGGACCCACGTCTGGGCATACCCTGCCAACTTAGGGCGAACAAAGCAAAACCAAAGGTAAGGATGGACGGAGTGTTGAACATTGCAAGCACTCACCCCCAGTCAACTGATCTGGGTTTAATCCATCATCATTCTTTAGCTCACTCCGCCACCCCATTTCAGACATGGCCATATGCAAATCAGTCTGACTCTTTACCTCATTGGAACAGTCCTGCCCGAACTGCCAAGCCATGTCTTCCCTGGACCTGAAACAAGCATCCTGGGACCGGTTTCTGGCTAATCAGCCATCATCAGCCAGGCTAGCTTGAATTCTGTGGCAAAGTGAGCAAGGGACCCACGTCTGGGCATACCCTGCCAACTTAGGATGAACAAAGCAAAACCAAAGGGAATGATGGAGGGAGTGTTGAACATTGCAAGCAATCACCCCCTGTCAACTGATCTGGGTTTAATCCATCATCATTCTTTAGCTCACTCCGCCACCCCATTTCAGACATGTCCATATGCAAATCAGTCTGACACTTTGCCTCATGGGAACAGTCCAGCCTGAACTGCCAAGCAATGTCTTCCCTGGACCGGAAACAAGCATCCTGGGACCGGTTTCTGGCTAATGAGCCGTCATCAGCCAGGCTAGCTTGAATTCTGTGGCAAAGTGAGCAAGGGACCCTCGTCTGGGCATACCCTGCCAACTTAGGGCGAACAAAGCAAAACCAAAGGTAATGATGGACGGAGTGTTGAACATTGCAAGCACTCACCCCCAGTCAACTGATCTGGGTTTAATCCATCATCATTCTTTAGCTCACTCCGCCACCCCATTTCAGACATGGCCATATGCAAATCAGTCTGACCCTTTACCTCATTGGAACAGTCCTGCCTGAACTGCCAAGCCATGTCTTCCCTGGACCTGAAACAAGCATCCTGGGACCGGTTTCTGGCTAATCAGCCAGGCTAGCTTGAATCCAGTGGCAAAGTGAACAAGGGACCAACATCTGGGCATACCCTGCCAACTTAGGGCGAACAAAGCAGAACCAAAAGAAATGATGGACGGAGTGTTGAACATTGCAGGCACTCACCCCCAGCAAACTGAACTGGGTTTAATCCATCATAATTCTTTAGCTCACTCCGCCACCCCATTTCAGACATGGCCATATGCAAATCAGTCTGACCCTGTGCCTCATGGGAACAGTCCAGCCTGAACTTCCAAGCAATGTCTTCCCTGGACCGGAAACAAGCATCCAGGGACTGGTTTCTGGTAATCAGCCGTCATCAGCCAGGCTAGCTTGAATCCAGTGCCAAAGTGAGCAAGGGACCCACGTCTGGGCATACCCTGCCAACTTAGGGTGAACAAAGCAAAACCAAAGGGAAAGATGGACGGAGTGTTGAACATTGCAAGCACTCACCCCCTGTCAACTGATGTGGGTTTAATCCTTCATCATTCTATAGCTCACTCCGCCACCCCAGTTCAGACATGGCCATATGCAAATCAGTCTGACCCTGTGCCTCATTGGAATAGAACTGCCCGAACTGCCAAGCCATGTCTTCCCTGGACCTTAAACAAGCATCCTGGGACCGGTTTCTGGCTAATCAGCCATCATCAGCCAGGCTAGCTTGAATCCAGTGGCAAAGTGAACAAGGGACCAACATCTGGGCATACCCTGCCAACTTAGGGCGAACAAAGCAAAACCAAAGCGAATGATGGACGGAGTGTTGAACATTGCAGGCACTCACCCCCAGCATACTGATCTGGGTTTAATCCATCATAATTCTTTAGCTCACTCCGCCACCCCGTTTCAGACATGGCCATATGAAAATCAGTCTGACCCTGTGCCTCATGGGAACAGTCCAGCCTGAACTTACAAGCAATGTCTTCCTTGGACCGGAAACAAGCATCCTGGGATCAGTTTCTGGCTAATCAGACGTCATCAGCCAGGCTAGCTTGAATCCAGAGGCAAAGTGAGCAAGGGACCCACGTCTGGGCATACCCTGCCAACTTAGGGCGAACAAAGCAAAACCAAAGGGAAAGATGGACGGAGTGTTGAAAATTGCAAGCACTCAACCCCTGTCAACTGATCTGGGTTTAATCCATCATCATTCTTTAGCTCACTCTACCACCCCAGTTCAGACATGGCCATATGCAAATCAGTCTGACCCTGTGCCTCACTGGAACAGTCTAGCCCGAACTGCGAAGCCATGTCTTCCCTGGACTGGAAACAAACATCCTGGCACCGGTTTCTGGCTAATCAGCCGTCATTAGCCAGGCTAGCTTGAATCCAGTGGCAAAGTGAGCAAGGGACCCACGTCTGGGCATACCCTGCCAACTTAGGATGAACAAAGCAAAATCAAAGGGAATGATGGATGGAGTGTTGAACATTGCAAGCACTCACCCCCTGTCAACTGATCTGGGTTTAATCCATCATCATTCTTTAGGTCACTACGACACCCCAGTCCAGACATGGCCATATGCTAATCAGTCTGACCCTGTGCCTCATGGGAACAGTCCAGCCCGAACTGCCAAGCCATGTCTTCCCTGGACCGGAAACAAGCATCCTGGGACCGGTTTCTGGCTAATCAGCCATCATCAGCTAGGCTAGCTTGAATCCAGTGGCAAAGTGAGCAAGGGACCCACGTCTGGGCATACCCTGCCAACTTAGGACGAACAAAGCAAAACCAAAGGGAATGATGGACGGAGTGTTGAACATTGCAAGCACTCACCCCCTGTCAACTGATCTGGGTTTAATCCTTCATCATTCTATAGCTCACTCCGCCACCCCAGTTCAGACATGGCCATATGCAAATCAGTCTGACCCTGTGCCTCATGGGAACAGTCCAGCCCAAACTGCCAAGCAATGTCTTCCCTGGAGCGGAAACAAGCATCCTGGGACCGGTTTCTGGCTAATCAGCCAGGCTAGCTTGATTCCAGTGGCAAAGTGAGCAAGGGACCCACATCTGGGCATACCCTGCCAACATAGGGCGAACAAAGCAAAACCAAAGGGAATGATGGACGGAGTCTTGAACATTGCAAGCACTCACCCCCTGTCAACTGACCTGGGTTTAATCCATCATCATTCTTTAGCTCACTCTGCCACCCCACTTCAGATATGGCCATATGCAAATCAGTCTGACCCTGTGCCTCATGGGAACAGTCCAGTGCGAACTGCCAAGCCATGTCTTCCCTGGACCCGAAACAAGAATCCTGGGACCGGTTTCTGGCTAATGAGCTGCCATCAGCCATGCTAACTTGAATTCTGTGGCAAAGTGAGCAAGGGACCCACGTCTGGGCATACCCTGCCAACTTAGGGAAAACAAAGCAAAACCAAAGGTAATGATGGACGAGTGTTGAACATTGCAAGCACTCACCCCCAGTCAACTGATCTGGGTTTAATCCATCATCATTCTTTAGCTCACTCCGCCACCCCATTTCAGACATGTCCATATGCAAATCAGTCTGACACTTTGCCTCTTGGGAACAGTCCAGCCTGAACTGCCAAGCAATGTCTTCCCTGGACCGGAAACAAGCATCCTGGGACCGGTTTCTGGCTAATCAGCCATCATCAGCCAGGCTAGCTTGAATCCAGTGGCAAAGTGAGCAAGGGACCCACATCTGGGCATACCCTGCCAACTTAGGGCGAACAAAGCAAAACCAAAGGGAATGATGGACGGAGTCTTGAACATTGCAAGCACTCACCCCCTGTCAACTGACCTGGGTTTAATCCATCATCATTCTTTAGCTCACTCCGCCACCCCACTTCAGACATGGCCATATGCAAATCCGTCTGACCCTGTGCCTCATGGGAACAGTCCAGCCCAAACTGCCAAGCCATGTCTTCCCTGGACCGGAAACAAGAATCCTTGGACCGGTTTCTGGCTAATGAGCTGCCATCAGTCATGCTAGCTTGAATTCTGTGGCAAAGTGAGCAAGGGACCCACGTCTGGGCATATCCTGCCAACTTAGGGCAAACAAAGCAAAACCAATGGTAATGATGGACGGAGTGTTGAACATTGCAAGCACTCACCCCCTGTCAACTGATCTGGGTTTAATCCATCATCATTCTTTAGGTCACTACGACACCCCAGTTCAGACATGGCCATATGCTAATCAGTCTGACCCTGTGCCTCATGGGAACAGTCCAGCCCGAACTGCCAAGCCATGTCTTCCCTGGACCGGAAACAAGCATCCTGGGACCGGTTTCTAGCTAATCAGCCACCATCAGCTTGGCTAGCTTGAATCCAGTGGCAAAGTGAGCAAGGGACCCACATCTGGGCATACCCTGCCAACTTAGTGCGAACAAAGCAAAACCAAAGGGAATGATGGATGGAGTGTTGAACATTGCAAGCACTCACCCCCTGTCAACTGATCTGGGTTTAATCATCATCATTCTTTAGCTCACTCTGCCAACCGAGTTCAGACATGGCCATGTGCAAATCAGTCTGAACCTGTGCCTCATCGGAACAGTCCTGCCCGAACTGCCAAGCCATGTCTTCCCTGGACCGGAAACAAGCACCCTGGGACCGGTTTCTGGCTAATGAGCCGTCATCAGCCAGGCTAGCTTGAATTCTGTGGCAAAGTGAGCAAGGGACCCACGTCTGGGCATACCCTGCCAACTTAGGGCGAACAAAGCAAAACCAAAGGTAAGGATGGACGGAGTGTTGAACATTGCAAGCACTCACCCCCAGTCAACTGATCTGGGTTTAATCCATCATCATTCTTTAGCTCACTCCGCCACCCCATTTCAGACATGGCCATATGCAAATCAGTCTGACTCTTTACCTCATTGGAACAGTCCTGCCCGAACTGCCAAGCCATGTCTTCCCTGGACCTGAAACAAGCATCCTGGGACCGGTTTCTGGCTAATCAGCCATCATCAGCCAGGCTAGCTTGAATTCTGTGGCAAAGTGAGCAAGGGACCCACGTCTGGGCATACCCTGCCAACTTAGGATGAACAAAGCAAAACCAAAGGGAATGATGGAGGGAGTGTTGAACATTGCAAGCAATCACCCCCTGTCAACTGATCTGGGTTTAATCCATCATCATTCTTTAGCTCACTCCGCCACCCCATTTCAGACATGTCCATATGCAAATCAGTCTGACACTTTGCCTCATGGGAACAGTCCAGCCTGAACTGCCAAGCAATGTCTTCCCTGGACCGGAAACAAGCATCCTGGGACCGGTTTCTGGCTAATGAGCCGTCATCAGCCAGGCTAGCTTGAATTCTGTGGCAAAGTGAGCAAGGGACCCACGTCTGGGCATACCCTGCCAACTTAGGGCGAACAAAGCAAAACCAAAGGTAATGATGGACGGAGTGTTGAACATTGCAAGCACTCACCCCCAGTCAACTGATCTGGGTTTAATCCATCATCATTCTTTAGCTCACTCCGCCACCCCATTTCAGACATGGCCATATGCAAATCAGTCTGACCCTTTACCTCATTGGAACAGTCCTGCCTGAACTGCCAAGCCATGTCTTCCCTGGACCTGAAACAAGCATCCTGGGACCGGTTTCTGGCTAATCAGCCAGGCTAGCTTGAATCCAGTGGCAAAGTGAACAAGGGACCAACATCTGGGCATACCCTGCCAACTTAGGGCGAACAAAGCAGAACCAAAAGAAATGATGGACGGAGTGTTGAACATTGCAGGCACTCACCCCCAGCAAACTGAACTGGGTTTAATCCATCATAATTCTTTAGCTCACTCCGCCACCCCATTTCAGACATGGCCATATGCAAATCAGTCTGACCCTGTGCCTCATGGGAACAGTCCAGCCTGAACTTCCAAGCAATGTCTTCCCTGGACCGGAAACAAGCATCCAGGGACTGGTTTCTGGTAATCAGCCGTCATCAGCCAGGCTAGCTTGAATCCAGTGCCAAAGTGAGCAAGGGACCCACGTCTGGGCATACCCTGCCAACTTAGGGTGAACAAAGCAAAACCAAAGGGAAAGATGGACGGAGTGTTGAACATTGCAAGCACTCACCCCCTGTCAACTGATGTGGGTTTAATCCTTCATCATTCTATAGCTCACTCCGCCACCCCAGTTCAGACATGGCCATATGCAAATCAGTCTGACCCTGTGCCTCATTGGAATAGAACTGCCCGAACTGCCAAGCCATGTCTTCCCTGGACCTTAAACAAGCATCCTGGGACCGGTTTCTGGCTAATCAGCCATCATCAGCCAGGCTAGCTTGAATCCAGTGGCAAAGTGAACAAGGGACCAACATCTGGGCATACCCTGCCAACTTAGGGCGAACAAAGCAAAACCAAAGCGAATGATGGACGGAGTGTTGAACATTGCAGGCACTCACCCCCAGCATACTGATCTGGGTTTAATGCATCATAATTCTTTAGCTCACTCCGCCACCCCGTTTCAGACATGGCCATATGAAAATCAGTCTGACCCTGTGCCTCATGGGAACAGTCCAGCCTGAACTTACAAGCAATGTCTTCCTTGGACCGGAAACAAGCATCCTGGGATCAGTTTCTGGCTAATCAGACGTCATCAGCCAGGCTAGCTTGAATCCAGAGGCAAAGTGAGCAAGGGACCCACGTCTGGGCATACCCTGCCAACTTAGGGCGAACAAAGCAAAACCAAAGGGAAAGATGGACGGAGTGTTGAAAATTGCAAGCACTCAACCCCTGTCAACTGATCTGGGTTTAATCCATCATCATTCTTTAGCTCACTCCACCACCCCAGTTCAGACATGGCCATATGCAAATCAGTCTGACCCTGTGCCTCATGGGAACAGTCTAGCCCGAACTGCGAAGCCATGTCTTCCCTGGACTGGAAACAAACATCCTGGCACCGGTTTCTGGCTAATCAGCCGTCATTAGCCAGGCTAGCTTGAATCCAATGGCAAAGTGAGCAAGGGACCCACGTCTGGGCATACCCTGCCAACTTAGGATGAACAAAGCAAAATCAAAGGGAATGATGGACGGAGTGTTGAACATTGCAAGCACTCACCCCTTGTCAACTGATCTGGGTTTAATCCATCATCATTCTTTAGGTCACTACGACACCCCAGTCCAGACATGGCCATATGCTAATCAGTCTGACCCTGTGCCTCATGGGAACAGTCCAGCCCGAACTGCCAAGCCATGTCTTCCCTGGACCGGAAACAAGCATCCTGGGACCGGTTTCTGGCTAATCAGCCATCATCAGCTAGGCTAGCTTGAATCCAATGGCAAAGTGAGCAAGGGACCCACGTCTGGGCATACCCTGCCAACTTAGGACGAACAAAGCAAAACCAAAGGGAATGATGGACGGATTGTTGAATATTGCAAGCACTCACCCCCAGTCAACTGATCTGGTTTTAAGCCATCATCATTCTTTAGCTCACTCCGCCACCCCAGTTCAGACATGGCCATATGCAAATCAGTCTGACCCTGTACCTCATCGGAACAGTCCTGCCCGAACTGCGAGTCCATGTCTTCCCTGGACCGGAGGCAATCATCCTGGGAGCGGTTTCTGGCTAATCAGCCATCATCAGCCAGGCTAGCTTGAATCCAGTGGCAAAGTGAGCAAGGGAACCACATCTGGGCATACCCTGCCAACTGAGTGCGAACAAAGCAAAACCAAAGGGAATGATGGACGGAGAGTTGAACATTGCAAGCACTCACCCCCAGTCAACTGATCTGGTTTTAAGCCATCATCATTCTTTAGCTCACTCCGCCACCCCAGTTCAGACATGGCCATATGCAAATCAGTCTGACCCTGTGCCTCATGGGAACAGTCCAGCCAGAACTTCCAAGCAATGTCTTCCCTGGACCGGAAACAAGCATCCTGGGACTGGTTTCTGGCTAATCAGCCGTCATCAGCCAGGCTAGCTTGAATCCAGTGGCAAAGTGAGCAAGGGACCCACGTCTGGTCATACCCTGCCAACTTAGGGCGAACAAAGCAAAACCAAAGGGAAAGATGGACGGAGTGTTGAGCATTGCAAGCACTCACCCCCTGTCAACTGATCTGGGTTTAATCCTTCATCATTCTATAGCTCACTCCGCCACCCCAGTTCAGACATGGCCATATGCAAATCAGTCTGAACCTGTGCCTCATCGGAACAGTCCTGCCCGAACTGCCAAGCCATGTCTTCCCTGGACTGGAAACAAGCACCCTGGGACCGGTTTCTGGCTAATGAGCCGTCATCAGCCAGGCTAGCTTGAATTCTGTGGCAAAGTGAGCAAGGGACCCACGTCTGGGCATACCCTGCCAACTTAGGGCGAACAAAGCAAAACCAAAGGTAAGGATGGACGGAGTGTTGAACATTGCAAGCACTCACCCCCAGTCAAGTGATCTGGGTTTAATCCATCATCATTCTTTAGCTCACTCCGCCACCCCATTTCAGACATGGCCATATGCAAATCAGTCTGACTCTTTACCTCATTGGAACAGTCCTGCCAGAACTGCCAAGCCATGTCTTCCCTGGACCTGAAACAAGCATCCTGGGACCGGTTTTTGGCTAATCAGCCATCATCAGCCAGGCTAGCTTGAATTCTGTGGCAAAGTGAGCAAGGGACCCACGTCTGGGCATACCCTGCCAACTTAGGATGAACAAAGCAAAACCAAAGGGAATGATGGAGGGAGTGTTGAACATTGCAAGCAATCACCCCCTGTCAACTGATCTGGGTTTAATCCATCATCATTCTTTAGCTCACTCCGCCACCCCATTTCAGACATGTCCATATGCAAATCAGTCTGACACTTTGCCTCATGGGAACAGTCCAGCCTGAACTGCCAAGCAATGTCTTCCCTGGACCGGAAACAAGCATCCTGGGACCGGTTTCTGGCTAATGAGCCGTCATCAGCCAGGCTAGCTTGAATTCTGTGGCAAAGTGAGCAAGGGACCCACGTCTGGGCATACCCTGCCAACTTAGGGCGAACAAAGCAAAACCAAAGGTAATGATGGACGGAGTTTTGAACATTGCAAGCACTCACCCCCAGTCAACTGATCTGGGTTTAATCCATCATCATTCTTTAGCTCACTCCGCCACCCCATTTCAGACATGGCCATATGCAAATCAGTCTGACCCTTTACCTCATTGGAACAGTCCTGCCTGAACTGCCAAGCCATGTCTGCCCTGGACCTGAAACAAGCATCCTGGGACCGGTTTCTGGCTAATCAGCCAGGCTAGCTTGAATCCAGTGGCAAAGTGAACAAGGGACCAACATCTGGGCATACCCTGCCAACTTAGGGCGAACAAAGCAGAACCAAAAGAAATGATGGACGGAGTGTTGAACATTGCAGGCAGTCACCCCCAGCAAACTGAACTGGGTTTAATCCATCATAATTCTTTAGCTCACTCCGCCACCCCATTTCAGACATGGCCATATGCAAATCAGTCTGACCCTGTGCCTCATGGGAACAGTCCAGCCTGAACTTCCAAGCAATGTCTTCCCTGGACCGGAAACAAGCATCCAGGGACTGGTTTCTGGTAATCAGCCGTCATCAGCCAGGCTAGCTTGAATCCAGTGCCAAAGTGAGCAAGGGACCCACGTCTGGGCATACCCTGCCAACTTAGGGTGAACAAAGCAAAACCAAAGGGAAAGATGGACGGAGTGTTGAACATTGCAAGCACTCACCCCCTGTCAACTGATGTGGGTTTAATCCTTCATCATTCTATAGCTCACTCCGCCACCCCAGTTCAGACATGGCCATATGCAAATCAGTCTGACCCTGTGCCTCATTGGAATAGAACTGCCCGAACTGCCAAGCCATGTCTTCCCTGGACCTTAAACAAGCATCCTGGGACCGGTTTCTGGCTAATCAGCCATCATCAGCCAGGCTAGCTTGAATCCAGTGGCAAAGTGAACAAGGGACCAACATCTGGGCATACCCTGCCAACTTAGGGCGAACAAAGCAAAACCAAAGCGAATGATGGACGGAGTGTTGAACATTGCAGGCACTCACCCCCAGCATACTGATCTGGGTTTAATCCATCATAATTCTTTAGCTCACTCCGCCACCCCGTTTCAGACATGGCCATATGAAAATCAGTCTGACCCTGTGCCTCATGGGAACAGTCCAGCCTGAACTTACAAGCAATGTCTTCCTTGGACCGGAAACAAGCATCCTGGGATCAGTTTCTGGCTAATCAGACGTCATCAGCCAGGCTAGCTTGAATCCAGAGGCAAAGTGAGCAAGGGACCCACGTCTGGGCATACCCTGCCAACTTAGGGCGAACAAAGCAAAACCAAAGGGAAAGATGGACGGAGTGTTGAAAATTGCAAGCACTCAACCCCTGTCAACTGATCTGGGTTTAATCCATCATCATTCTTTAGCTCACTCCACCACCCCAGTTCAGACATGGCCATATGCAAATCAGTCTGACCCTGTGCCTCATGGGAACAGTCTAGCCCGAACTGCGAAGCCATGTCTTCCCTGGACTGGAAACAAACATCCTGGCACCGGTTTCTGGCTAATCAGCCGTCATTAGCCAGGCTAGCTTGAATCCAATGGCAAAGTGAGCAAGGGACCCACGTCTGGGCATACCCTGCCAACTTAGGATGAACAAAGCAAAATCAAAGGGAATGATGGACGGAGTGTTGAACATTGCAAGCACTCACCCCTTGTCAACTGATCTGGGTTTAATCCATCATCATTCTTTAGGTCACTACGACACCCCAGTCCAGACATGGCCATATGCTAATCAGTCTGACCCTGTGCCTCATGGGAACAGTCCAGCCCGAACTGCCAAGCCATGTCTTCCCTGGACCGGAAACAAGCATCCTGGGACCGGTTTCTGGCTAATCAGCCATCATCAGCTAGGCTAGCTTGAATCCAATGGCAAAGTGAGCAAGGGACCCACGTCTGGGCATACCCTGCCAACTTAGGACGAACAAAGCAAAACCAAAGGGAATGATGGACGGATTGTTGAATATTGCAAGCACTCACCCCCAGTCAACTGATCTGGTTTTAAGCCATCATCATTCTTTAGCTCACTCCGCCACCCCAGTTCAGACATGGCCATATGCAAATCAGTCTGACCCTGTACCTCATCGGAACAGTCCTGCCCGAACTGCGAGTCCATGTCTTCCCTGGACCGGAGGCAATCATCCTGGGAGCGGTTTCTGGCTAATCAGCCATCATCAGCCAGGCTAGCTTGAATCCAGTGGCAAAGTGAGCAAGGGAACCACATCTGGGCATACCCTGCCAACTGAGTGCGAACAAAGCAAAACCAAAGGGAATGATGGACGGAGAGTTGAACATTGCAAGCACTCACCCCCAGTCAACTGATCTGGTTTTAAGCCATCATCATTCTTTAGCTCACTCCGCCACCCCAGTTCAGACATGGCCATATGCAAATCAGTCTGACCCTGTGCCTCATGGGAACAGTCCAGCCAGAACTTCCAAGCAATGTCTTCCCTGGACCGGAAACAAGCATCCTGGGACTGGTTTCTGGCTAATCAGCCGTCATCAGCCAGGCTAGCTTGAATCCAGTGGCAAAGTGAGCAAGGGACCCACGTCTGGTCATACCCTGCCAACTTAGGGCGAACAAAGCAAAACCAAAGGGAAAGATGGACGGAGTGTTGAACATTGCAAGCACTCACCCCCTGTCAACTGATCTGGGTTTAATCCTTCATCATTCTATAGCTCACTCCGCCACCCCAGTTCAGACATGGCCATATGCAAATCAGTCTGAACCTGTGCCTCATCGGAACAGTCCTGCCCGAACTGCCAAGCCATGTCTTCCCTGGACTGGAAACAAGCACCCTGGGACCGGTTTCTGGCTAATGAGCCGTCATCAGCCAGGCTAGCTTGAATTCTGTGGCAAAGTGAGCAAGGGACCCACGTCTGGGCATACCCTGCCAACTTAGGGCGAACAAAGCAAAACCAAAGGTAAGGATGGACGGAGTGTTGAACATTGCAAGCACTCACCCCCAGTCAAGTGATCTGGGTTTAATCCATCATCATTCTTTAGCTCACTCCGCCACCCCATTTCAGACATGGCCATATGCAAATCAGTCTGACTCTTTACCTCATTGGAACAGTCCTGCCAGAACTGCCAAGCCATGTCTTCCCTGGACCTGAAACAAGCATCCTGGGACCGGTTTTTGGCTAATCAGCCATCATCAGCCAGGCTAGCTTGAATTCTGTGGCAAAGTGAGCAAGGGACCCACGTCTGGGCATACCCTGCCAACTTAGGATGAACAAAGCAAAACCAAAGGGAATGATGGAGGGAGTGTTGAACATTGCAAGCAATCACCCCCTGTCAACTGATCTGGGTTTAATCCATCATCATTCTTTAGCTCACTCCGCCACCCCATTTCAGACATGTCCATATGCAAATCAGTCTGACACTTTGCCTCATGGGAACAGTCCAGCCTGAACTGCCAAGCAATGTCTTCCCTGGACCGGAAACAAGCATCCTGGGACCGGTTTCTGGCTAATGAGCCGTCATCAGCCAGGCTAGCTTGAATTCTGTGGCAAAGTGAGCAAGGGACCCACGTCTGGGCATACCCTGCCAACTTAGGGCGAACAAAGCAAAACCAAAGGTAATGATGGACGGAGTTTTGAACATTGCAAGCACTCACCCCCAGTCAACTGATCTGGGTTTAATCCATCATCATTCTTTAGCTCACTCCGCCACCCCATTTCAGACATGGCCATATGCAAATCAGTCTGACCCTTTACCTCATTGGAACAGTCCTGCCTGAACTGCCAAGCCATGTCTGCCCTGGACCTGAAACCAGCATCCTGGGACCGGTTTCTGGCTAATCAGCCAGGCTAGCTTGAATCCAGTGGCAAAGTGAACAAGGGACCAACATCTGGGCATACCCTGCCAACTTAGGGCGAACAAAGCAGAACCAAAAGAAATGATGGACGGAGTGTTGAACGTTGCAGGCACTCACCCCCAGCAAACTGAACTGGGTTTAATCCATCATAATTCTTTAGCTCACTCCGCCACCCCATTTCAGACATGGCCATATGCAAATCAGTCTGACCCTGTGCCTCATGGGAACAGTCCAGCCTGAACTTCCAAGCAATGTCTTCCCTGGACCGGAAACAAGCATCCTGGGACTGGTTTCTGGTAATCAGCCGTCATCAGCCAGGCTAGCTTGAATCCAGTGCCAAAGTGAGCAAGGGACCCACGTCTGGGCATACCCTGCCAACTTAGGGTGAACAAAGCAAAACCAAAGGGAAAGATGGACGGAGTGTTGAACATTGCAAGCACTCACCCCCTGTCAACTGATCTGGGTTTAATCCTTCATCATTCTATAGCTCACTCCGCCACCCCAGTTCAGACATGACCATATGCAAATCAGTCTGACCCTGTGCCTCATTGGAATAGTCCTGCCCGAACTGCCAAGCCATGTCTTCCCTGGACCTTAAACAAGCATCCTGGGACTGGTTTCTGGCTAATCAGCCATCATCAGCCAGGCTAGCTTGAATCCAGTGGCAAAGTGAACAAGGGACCAACATCTGGGCATACCCTGCCAACTTAGGGCGAACAAAGCAAAACCAAAGCGAATGATGGACGGAGTGTTGAACATTGCAAGCACTCACCCCCAGTCAACTGATCTGGGTTTAATCCATCATCATTCTTTAGCTCACTCCGCCACCCCATTTCAGACATGGCCATATGCAAATCAGTCTGACTCTTTACCTCATTGGAACAGTCCTGCCAGAACTGCCAAGCCATGTCTTCCCTGGACCTGAAACAAGCATCCTGGGACCGGTTTCTGGCTAATCAGCCATCATCAGCCAGGCTAGCTTGAATTCTGTGGCAAAGTGAGCAAGGGACCCACGTCTGGGCATACCCTGCCAACTTAGGATGAACAAAGCAAAACCAAAGGGAATGATGGAGGGAGTGTTGAACATTGCAAGCAATCACCCCCTGTCAACTGATCTGGGTTTAATCCATCATCATTCTTTAGCTCACTCCGCCACCCCATTTCAGACATGTCCATATGCAAATCAGTCTGACACTTTGCCTCATGGGAACAGTCCAGCCTGAACTGCCAAGCAATGTCTTCCCTGGACCGGAAACAAGCATCCTGGGACCGGTTTCTGGCTAATGAGCCGTCATCAGCCAGGCTAGCTTGAATTCTGTGGCAAAGTGAGCAAGGGACCCACGTCTGGGCATACCCTGCCAACTTAGGGCGAACAAAGCAAAACCAAAGGTAATGATGGACGGAGTTTTGAACATTGCAAGCACTCACCCCCAGTCAACTGATCTGGGTTTAATCCATCATCATTCTTTAGCTCACTCCGCCACCCCATTTCAGACATGGCCATATGCAAATCAGTCTGACCCTTTACCTCATTGGAACAGTCCTGCCTGAACTGCCAAGCCATGTCTGCCCTGGACCTGAAACAAGCATCCTGGGACCGGTTTCTGGCTAATCAGCCAGGCTAGCTTGAATCCAGTGGCAAAGTGAACAAGGGACCAACATCTGGGCATACCCTGCCAACTTAGGGCGAACAAAGCAGAACCAAAAGAAATGATGGACGGAGTGTTGAACGTTGCAGGCACTCACCCCCAGCAAACTGAACTGGGTTTAATCCATCATAATTCTTTAGCTCACTCCGCCACCCCATTTCAGACATGGCCATATGCAAATCAGTCTGACCCTGTGCCTCATGGGAACAGTCCAGCCTGAACTTCCAAGCAATGTCTTCCCTGGACCGGAAACAAGCATCCTGGGACTGGTTTCTGGTAATCAGCCGTCATCAGCCAGGCTAGCTTGAATCCAGTGCCAAAGTGAGCAAGGGACCCACGTCTGGGCATACCCTGCCAACTTAGGGTGAACAAAGCAAAACCAAAGGGAAAGATGGACGGAGTGTTGAACATTGCAAGCACTCACCCCCTGTCAACTGATCTGGGTTTAATCCTTCATCATTCTATAGCTCACTCCGCCACCCCAGTTCAGACATGACCATATGCAAATCAGTCTGACCCTGTGCCTCATTGGAATAGTCCTGCCCGAACTGCCAAGCCATGTCTTCCCTGGACCTTAAACAAGCATCCTGGGACTGGTTTCTGGCTAATCAGCCATCATCAGCCAGGCTAGCTTGAATCCAGTGGCAAAGTGAACAAGGGACCAACATCTGGGCATACCCTGCCAACTTAGGGCGAACAAAGCAAAACCAAAGCGAATGATGGACGGAGTGTTGAACATTGCAAGCACTCACCCCCAGTCAACTGATCTGGGTTTAATCCATCATCATTCTTTAGCTCACTCCGCCACCCCATTTCAGACATGGCCATATGCAAATCAGTCTGACTCTTTACCTCATTGGAACAGTCCTGCCAGAACTGCCAAGCCATGTCTTCCCTGGACCTGAAACAAGCATCCTGGGACCGGTTTCTGGCTAATCAGCCATCATCAGCCAGGCTAGCTTGAATTCTGTGGCAAAGTGAGCAAGGGACCCACGTCTGGGCATACCCTGCCAACTTAGGATGAACAAAGCAAAACCAAAGGGAATGATGGAGGGAGTGTTGAACATTGCAAGCAATCACCCCCTGTCAACTGATCTGGGTTTAATCCATCATCATTCTTTAGCTCACTCCGCCACCCCATTTCAGACATGTCCATATGCAAATCAGTCTGACACTTTGCCTCATGGGAACAGTCCAGCCTGAACTGCCAAGCAATGTCTTCCCTGGACCGGAAACAAGCATCCTGGGACCGGTTTCTGGCTAATGAGCCGTCATCAGCCAGGCTAGCTTGAATTCTGTGGCAAAGTGAGCAAGGGACCCACGTCTGGGCATACCCTGCCAACTTAGGGCGAACAAAGCAAAACCAAAGGTAATGATGGACGGAGTGTTGAACATTGCAAGCACTCACCCCCAGTCAACTGATCTGGGTTTAATCCATCATCATTCTTTAGCTCACTCCGCCACCCCATTTCAGACATGGCCATATGCAAATCAGTCTGACCCTTTACCTCATTGGAACAGTCCTGCCTGAACTGCCAAGCCATGTCTTCCCTGGACCTGAAACAAGCATCCTGGGACCGGTTTCTGGCTAATCAGCCAGGCTAGCTTGAATCCAGTGGCAAAGTGAACAAGGGACCAACATCTGGGCATACCCTGCCAACTTAGGGCGAACAAAGCAAAACCAAAGGTAATGATGGACGGAGTGTTGAACATTGCAAGCACTCACCCCCAGTCAACTGATCTGGGTTTAATCCATCATCATTCTTTAGCTCACTCCGCCACCCCATTTCAGACATGGCCATATGCAAATCAGTCTGACCCTGTGCCTCATGGGAACAGTCCAGCCTGAACTTCCAAGCAATGTCTTCCCTGGACCGGAAACAAGCATCCTGGGACTGGTTTCTGGTAATCAGCCGTCATCAGCCAGGCTAGCTTGAATCCAGTGCCAAAGTGAGCAAGGGACCCACGTCTGGGCATACCCTGCCAACTTAGGGTGAACAAAGCAAAACCAAAGGGAAAGATGGACGGAGTATTGAACATTGCAAGCACTCACCCCCTGTCAACTGATCTGGGTTTAATCCTTCATCATTCTATAGCTCACTCCGCCACCCCAGTTCAGACATGGCCATATGCAAATCAGTCTGACCCTGTGCCTCATTGGAATAGTCCTGCCCGAACTGCCAAGCCATGTCTTCCCTGGACCTTAAACAAGCATCCTGGGACCGGTTTCTGGCTAATCAGCCATCAGCAGCCAGGCTAGCTTGAATCCAGTGGCAAAGTGAACAAGGGACCAACATCTGGGCATACCCTGCCAACTTAGGGCGAACAAAGCAAAACCAAAGCGAATGATGGACGGAGTGTTGAACATTGCAGGCACTCACCCCCAGCATACTGATCTGGGTTTAATCCATCATAATTCTTTAGCTCACTCCGCCACCCCGTTTCAGACATGGCCATATGAAAATCAGTCTGACCCTGTGCCTCATGGGAACAGTCCAGCCTGAACTTACAAGCAATGTCTTCCCTGGACCGGAAACAAGCATCCTGGGATTGGTTTCTGGCTAATCAGACGTCATCAGCCAGGCTAGCTTGAATCCAGTGGCAAAGTGAGCAAGGGACCCACGTCTGGGCATACCCTGCCAACTTAGGGCGAACAAAGCAAAACCAAAGGGAAAGATGGACGGAGTGTTGAAAATTGCAAGCACTCAACCCCTGTCAACTGATCTGGGTTTAATCCATCATCATTCTTTAGCTCACTCCACCACCCCAGTTCAGACATGGCCATATGCAAATCAGTCTGACCCTGTGCCTCATGGGAACAGTCTAGCCCGAACTGCGAAGCCATGTCTTCCCTGGACTGGAAACAAACATCCTGGCACTGGTTTCTGGCTAATCAGCCGTCATTAGCCAGGCTAGCTTGAATCCAGTGGCAAAGTGAGCAAGGGACCCACGTCTGGGCATACCCTGCCAACTTAGGATGAACAAAGCAAAATCAAAGGGAATGATGGACGGAGTGTTGAACATTGCAAGCACTCACCCCCTGTCAACTGATCTGGGTTTAATCCATCATCATTCTTTAGGTCACTACGACACCCCAGTCCAGACATGGCCATATGCTAATCAGTCTGACCCTGTGCCTCATGGGAACAGTCCAGCCCGAACTGCCAAGCCATGTCTTCCCTGGACCGGAAACAAGCATCCTGGGACCGGTTTGTGGCTAATCAGCCATCATCAGCTAGGCTAGCTTGAATCCAGTGGCAAAGTGAGCAAGGGACCCACGTCTGGGCATACCCTGCCAACTTAGGACGAACAAAGCAAAACCAAAGGGAATGATGGACGGAGAGTTGAACATTGCAAGCACTCACCCCCAGTCAACTGATCTGGTTTTAAGCCATCATCATTCTTTAGCTCACTCCGCCACCCCAGTTCAGACATGCCCATATGCAAATCAGTCTGACCCTGTACCTCATCGGAACAGTCCTGCCCGAACTGCAAGTCCCTGTCTTCCCTGGACCGGAGGCAATCATCCTGGGACCGGTTTCTGGCTAATGAGCTGCCATCAGCCATACTAGCTTGAATTCTGTGGCAAAGTGAGCAAGGGACCCACGTCTGGGCATACCCTGCCAACTTAGGACGAACAAAGCAAAACCAAAGGGAATGATGGACGGAGAGTTGAACATTGCAAGCACTCACCCCCAGTCAACTGATCTGGTTTTAAGGCATCATCATTCTTTAGCTCACTCCGCCACCCCAGTTCAGACATGCCCATATGCAAATCAGTCTGACCCTGTACCTCATCGGAACAGTCCTGCCCGAACTGCGAGTCCCTGTCTTCCCTGGACCGGAAACAAAAATCCTGGGACCGCTTTCTGGCTAATGAGCTGCCATCAGCCATGCTAGCTTGAATTCTGTGGCAAAGTGAGCAAGGGACCCACGTCTGGGCATACCCTGCCAACTTAGGGAAAACAAAGCAAAACCAAAGGTAATGATGGACGGAGAGTTGAACATTGCAAGCACTCACCCCCAGTCAACTGATCTGGGTTTAATCCATCATCATTCTTTAGCTCACTCCGCCACCCAATTTCAGACATGTCCATATGCAAATCAGTCTGACACTTTGCCTCATGGGAACAGTCCAGCCTGAACTGCCAAGCAATGTCTTCCCTGGACCGGAAACAAGCATCCTGGGACCGGTTTCTGGCTAATGAGCCGTCATCAGCCAGGCTAGCTTGAATTCTGTGGCAAAGTGAGCAAGGGACCCACGTCTGGGCATACCCTGCCAACTTAGGACGAACAAAGCAAAACCAAAGGTAATGATGGACGGAGTGTTGAACATTGCAAGCACTCACCCCCAGTCAACTGATCTGGGTTTAATCCATCATCATTCTTTAGCTCACTCCGCCACCCCATTTCAGACATGGCCATATGCAAATCAGTCTGACGCTTTACCTCATTGGAACAGTCCTGCCTGAACTGCCAAGCCATGTCTTCCCTGGACCTGAAACAAGCATCCTGGGACCGGTTTCTGGCTAATCAGCCAGGCTAGCTTGAATCCAGTGGCAAAGTGAACAAGGGACCAACATCTGGGCATACCCTGCCAACTTAGGGCGAACAAAGCAGAACCAAAAGAAATGATGGACGGAGTGTTGAACATTGCAGGCACTCACCCCCAGTCAACTGATCTGGTTTTAAGCCATCATCATTCTTTAGCTCACTCCGCCACCCCAGTTCAGACATGGCCATATGCAAATCAGTCTGACCCTGTGCCTCATGGGAACAGTCCAGCCAGAACTTCCAAGCAATGTCTTCACTGGACCGGAAACAAGCATCCTGGGATTGGTTTCTGGCTAATCAGCCGTCATCAGCCAGGCTAGCTTGAATCCAGTGGCAAAGTGAGCAAGGGACCCACGTCTGGTCATACCCTGCCAACTTAGGGCGAACAAAGCAAAACCAAAGGGAAAGATGGACGGAGTGTTGAACATTGCAAGCACTCACCCCCTGTCAACTGATCTGGGTTTAATCCTTCATCATTCTATAGCTCACTCCGCCACCCCAGTTCAGACATGGCCATATGCAAATCAGTCTGACCCTGTGCCTCATGGGAACAGTCCAGCCCAAACTGCCAAGCAATGTCTTCCCTGGAGTGGAAACAAGCATCCTGGGACCGGTTTCTGGCTAATCAGCCAGGCTAGCTTGAATCCAGTGGCAAAGTGAGCAAGGGACCCACATCTGGGCATACCCTGCCAATTTAGGGCGAACAAAGCAAAACCAAAGGGAATGATGGACGGAGTCTTGAACATTGCAAGCACTCACCCCCTTTCAACTGACCTGGGTTTAATCCATCATCATTCTTTAGCTCACTCCGCCACCCCACTTCAGACATGGCCATATGCAAATCAGTCTGACCCTGTGCCTCATGGGAACAGTCCAGCCCGAACTGCCAAGCCATGTCTTCCCTGGACCCGAAACAATAATCCTGGGACCGGTTTCTGGCTAATGAGCCGTCATCGGCCAGGCTAGCTTGAATTCAGTGGCAAAGTGTGCAAGGGACCCAAATCTGGGCAGACCCTGCCAACTTAGGGCGAACAAAGAAAAACCAAAGGGAATGATGTATGGAGTGTTGAACATTGCAAGCACTCACCCCAGTCAACTGATCTGGGTTTAATCCATCATCATTTTACAGCTCACTCCGCCACCCCAGTTCAGACATGGCCATGTGCAAATCAGTCTGACCCTGAGCCTCAGGGGAACAGTCCTGACTGTGGAAATTTAGTTCGTATCTGAACATTATCTGCGCCATCTTGTCTCTCCCCAAGCGCCACACGCAGAAAACGCGCGACGGCCATTTTAGGCACCATGGTCTTATTGCCGATCGCCAGCGCGTCCCTCAGGCGCTGCAAACATCCCCCGCGCGCCGGCCACCCCCACCGCTCTCTCATACATGGGCCATAAACCCTCTCCTTCTGCGCGACCCTGCCATGGAACCACATCCCGCGCCTGACCAACACCTCCTTTCATCCCATACATGGTCATACATCCTTTTGATAACCTCCTTCCTCTGCGCCCGATTGTCCGAACCGATCCCAGGCCATCACCTAGCCCTGCGGATGCAGTTTATTACCACTACTGTAAGGGAAACACCTCACATCAAAGGGATTACAGTAGATCAAGGCCCCCACCCCCTGAGACCCGACCAGTCGCACACACCCCCGGGAATTGGCGGAATGTCCAGCTGTGTGATAGCCATCTCCTACTGTGGGTGGGGTGGGGACTTCCACTGTAGTTATGTGTGGGAGCGGATCCGAGCCGGGGATTCCGAGGATGTTCTTTTATGTATCAAAGCAATCTCAAGAATGTGCCATGTACAATAAACCGGTAATAAATCAAAAATGTGTGTATAAGAGACCAGGTCTCAGAGATGCAGGGAGAGCACCTCGAGACGATACCTTGCTGTCCGATCTGATGTGTTCTGCTCCGACGGAATAAAACTTTGTTTCCTGCCTTCCAGTCTCCGGCGCCTGCCTCTTTTGTTGGTTAATCATCGAATGGTATAAGAGGCGATTGCCGCCGGGCAATACTTGAAAGGTTATTGACTGAAAATGCCGCTACCATTTAACAATTGGCGTCCCAAACGTGGGGCCCATCAGCGACACGTGGATCCAACGGGAGAGGTCCCGACGACAGAGTGAACGACTGCAACGATCGGGAAGAGCTCCTGCCCGATAGACCCTCGTCTGGCAGCCGATCATCCGAACTTCACTGGTTCCGAGCAGACCTCTCTCGAGTGATCTACGGTCCTGACTGGGAACCATCAGGAGTGCCGCGGCAAATACGGAGAGTAGAGGACGATCGGGCGCTGGAGGCGGAAGACGAGAAACTGTCCATGCGGTCCGGGTAAAGGTCGTGTAACACGACAAATTGCGAAACGATTGATTGATTGATTGAAAATACTAGTATTGCTTATTTGATTGTTCTTTCTGAGATATTCGCTGCCTACAAACGGGGAAGAGTAGAAATACTCTCTCTCCCTTTGCAGATAGTGAAGGGTAGGTAACGCGGACTTTTGTCCCCCTTTGTAACCTGTCGTGCCTATTTTTCTCCCCACTGATTGATTGTCCGAACATTGATTGTTTTTGACGAATAGTGCTCTTTGAGATATTCTCTGTTTGCAAATAACTTAGAATAGAAATATTCTGTCTAGTCTTTGCAGATAGTGAAGGATAGGTAGTGCGGACTTTTGTCCCCCTTTGTAACCTGTCATGCCTATCTTCTCCCCACTGATTGGTAGTTGGTTCTGCCCGGACCGCTTATTAGAGATGAACCATCCGGCTCCACTGGAAGGCACCCCTAATAAGGACATGTTTACTAAATATGGACTAGTCGCTGTAGCTTATAGCAAACTATGGCATAAATATACAAAGAAGGACTCCGAAAGTCAGTGGCCACTGATGGGATCCTTTGATGACCATAAAATAGAAACGCTAGAAATAGCTCTACGTAGCAATAAAACGACGCCCACTATGCTCGACAGTATCGGCATGTGGCGCAAAGAAACAACGCAACGGAAAAAGAGAGAAGAAGTAAAGGCAGAAAAAGAACTACGAAAGGCAGCTCACCTTGTCGCTAGAAAGTTAGAGGAAGAAATAAAGGAGAAAAAGGAAGCTAAACAAAAACAAGAATCTGAAACGTCAGGCCAGTGCCCTGTTAGGACCCCCTCTACGCTCTACCCTGAGTTGCCTTCCAGGCAACGGGCGAACGATGAATTGCTATTAGGTCCTCCGATCATCTACATGCCCCCTCCATACGCTCCCTCCCAACCTATAGTGCAGCACCCACAACCCCCGAACGCAAGCGAAAGCAGTACCAGGGCCTCGGTCCTCACGGCCTCCGCGCCGGCCGAGCCTCTTGTACTGAACACAACGTTAGCAATAACATTAGATGACCCCGAGACGAGAAAGAAAGATTCCGCCAGAATGAATCGGCTAACAAAGGTTGAACGAGCCGGAATCGATAAGGTAGTGAAAACACTAGTAGAACGGAAGGAAAGTGAGGAATATGTGACAGATATGTATAACTCGTATGCCGACAACCACAGACGACACTTTGTCGTACGACTTTGTTATCACACTCTGAATGCCTATGAGGATAGGTACCAGGATAGAGGTCCCGAAGGCTTAGCAACCTTGTATAGAAAGGTTGATATTGGGGAAGAGGGAGAGGGCGATGTGACGGACCTCTTCACACGTACACTCGAAGTCTTCCGACATCTTAAAGAACACAGGCGGACGACCAAGACAGAAACCCCCATAGCGACTGAACCCCAGGCAGGAAAAGCTGATACCATGATGCCCATCAAGGAAGCCGCTCCTTACTGGGTCCCCCCACGAGGTCAGGGAACACACGATGACATCAACCACCAAGATGCGA
>NW_028187633.1:0-47000 GCF_964204655.1 Triturus cristatus | reverse complement strand
AGGGAAGGGTTGTATATAACTTGGTCTATCAGCCATGGGACCGACAAGACATCCTGACCTTTAGAAAAACCCTACCCGACTTAAGAAAGAACCCGACTGCCTTTTACACAGAACTAGGTACGGCCTTAGGTTCAACTATAATGACCTTGGCGGATATCGATTTGTTCTTCAGGTTATGTCTGCCGGCTGATGTGTGGAAGCAAATCCGGAAAGTCGACCACGCTGAGCCATTCGGATATACCTGGGTACAACTCGATACCATAGACAAGCAGCGAGAACCTGGACAGAAACCTCTAAAGGCCATATTGGAACTCCCAGACAAGATTGTTCAGAAATTAAAGACCCTAATCCCAGAAAGGAAGGTAGACTGGTCGATAGTGACGGCTTGCCGCCAGAAACCCCAGGAGAATGTATCCGAATACTTCTCTCGATTCGAGACAGTGTTTTCCGATTATAGTGGCCAGGACATGACCACTGCAACCGGACATCACCTCTTTGTCCAGAATTATGTGAAGGGTCTGTCACAGGAAGTCTCCCAGAAGTTACAGACCAGCGAGAGTAGTTGGGCAGCCTCCAAACCCGCGGCTATCCTCCAGATGGCCCAGTACTACGAACACCAAAAGAATGAGAACGATAGGGCGTCCGAGAGAAAGAAAAAGGAGCTGAAGGAAAGGGTAATGATCGCACAGTTGCAAGGGGTGACCATAGGAAGGGAACCTCCCAAGGGAAACTACCAACCGACTGCTTCTAGAAAACTACCCCCTAGAGACCATGCACCCACACCCTACGCTGGACGCAGGGACTTAGACGAGAATCAGTGTGCGTTCTGTAAAGGGTTCGGACACTGGAAATCCCAGTGCCCGGTCCTTCTGGATATGAACAAGAATAGGGACACAAGAGACATAGCAAACAGCCCCAGAAATAGAGGACAGGGACGAGGGTACACGAACGACACCACCAACGACAGGCCAGACAGACCAAACACCTTCGACCGCCCCCGACAGAACCAGTGCCAGCAGTCCGACTACGAAAACACCCATGACTTTGCATAGGACCGCCAGGGGCAAGGGAGGGATCCAGTCGAACTCCGTGTTGACCAGCAAGGTCCTTATGTCACTGCTAAGGTCCTGGGCACAAAGTCTCCATTTTTGGTAGATAGTGGGGCGACACGTAGTGCGCTATCTAAACGGCTGATCCCAAGGGCACCATTGTCTGGCTCACATGTAACCTCAATAGGCTTTGATGGAACGTCCTCCACTAATCCCTTGTCCGCACCAATCTCCTTTGACTTGGAAAATAACACCACTGACACAACATTCCTGCTCTCCTCCAACACCCCTGATGCCATTATGGGTCTTGATTTACTAAAACATTTCCGGGCTACCATCAGATGTTCCCCAGACGGAGTTCGAGTCATACTGCACGATAACCCAGATCTGTTCAGGCCTTGTCTCGCACGACGTATGTTCTCCATAACCGATGCTGACCTGTCCCTACTTGACACGTTACCCACACATCTATGGGCTAAAACCGACTCAGACGTAGGACGCATGGTGATCGACCCTGTACACATAACTGTCCGACCGGACGCAGTGCTCCCAAAATTTCCACAGTATCGGATATCGCCCGAAGGCGAGAAGGCGTTGGTGGAAATCATCCAGTCCCTAGTCGATGCAGGAGTGGTAGAAGAAGTAGTTAGTAATGTTTGCAACAGCCCTATCCAACCCATTGTTAAGAAGCAAGGCGAGGGAGATGAGAAAGCATACCGCTTCATTGTCGACTTACGAGAGGTTAACAAAGTAGTCATACCTCAGTACCCCGTAGTCTCAGATATCACCACCATCCTCACCCTGATTCCGTCCACTGCCACAACCTTTACCGTTATTGATTTCAAGAACGCATTCTTTTCCATCCCCATCCACCCAGACAGCCGCTACCTTTTCGGCTTCACCTTAAAAGCCCGTTCGTACAGATTTTGTAGGGCACCACAAGGCTACACTGAGAGTCCCAGCATATATAGCCAAGCCCTCAAGAGACAACTGGATGCAGTTCAACTACCGGACGGAGTGGTGTTAATACAGTACGTCGATGATATTCTTTTGGCGGCTGACACCACTCCGCTTGCAGTCACAGCCACCATCCACCTCCTCCACTTCCTCGCGGAGAACGGTCACAAGGTCTCCAGGAAGAAGTTGCAATTCTGCCAACCCCAAGTGACATACCTAGGCCACTACCTATCCAAAGATGGGAGGAAGCTTACACCTGACCGAATTCAGACCATCCTAGAAACCCCTGTTCCCAAAACTCAGAAGCAAGTGCGGTCTCTGGTAGGCCTCACCTCCTTCTGTCGACAGTGGTTGCCAAACTTCAGTCTTATTGTAAAACCTCTGCTTTCCCTGTTGGCCAAAGATGTCCCCTTCCCCCTCCCCTGGACACCCGAATACCAATCCTCCTTCAAAGAATTACGAGATGCCCTTTGCTCAGCACCAGTCCTAGGAACCTCAGACTACACTAAACCTTTCTCCCTCTTCACCCACGAAAGGGAGGGATGCGCGTTGTCTGTCCTAACCCAGTCCATAGGTCCCAAGCAACGCCCTTGTGCCTACTTCTCTGCCACTCTTGACCCTGTAGCCAGAGCTTTGCCCGCCTGCCTTCGAGCGGTAGCCGCCGCTGCTGTCTCTATCCGACAAAGTGAGGGGATCGTGCTTTCAAACCCCCTCACCGTGCTAGTACCCCATGCAGTTGACACCCTCCTGAACCAGACTAAGACTCAACACCTGACTAGCGCACGACTGACTGGTTATGAACTGACTCTGCTTGCACCCCACATCACGTTGAAACGATGCACCACTCTGAACCCAGCCACTCTGCTACCTCTCCCTGACAATGACCCCAATGCGTTCCCTATACATGACTGTGTGACCCTCACCGACGAACAGACCAAGAGTAGGGTTGACCTCCGAGATACTGCCTTCCCAGATCCTGACGGAGAGCTGTGGGTAGATGGCTCATGCATCAAGCTCCCCGACGGCACCACTTCAGCCGCCTATGCAGTCACCACGGCCCGAACAGTTGTTGAGACAGCCCGCATCACACAGCGATCTGCACAGGCGTCTGAACTGATTGCTCTCACACGAGCATGCATCCTAGCAGCGGGGACAACCGCAAACATTTACACCGACAGCCAGTATGCCTTCGGGGTGGTTCACCACTTTGGGCTCCTATGGAAGGAGAGGGGATTCCTGACTTCCCATGGCACACCCATCCTACATGGAGATCTAGTCTCCGCTCTGACCGAAGCAGTCCTCCTCCCCACACGGCTAGCTGTGATCAAATGCCAGGCACACAAAAAGGTGACGGACATTATAGGACAGGGAAATGAGCTGGCTGACATCACTGCCCGAACCACAGCCGAGAATAGGTCAACAACACGCATGTACGTGACCAGGTCACAAACTGAAAAATGGAAGGATGCTAGGGAAACCATTAGAGACATACAATTGGCCAGCTCACCACACGAATTGACTGAATGGGCATGGGTGGGATTGAAAGACGATGAAGGCTGCTGGCGAACTAGAGACACGAACAAATGGTTGCTACCTGACTCATACCTGATTCCCATGCTGACCATGACACACTCCCCCGCACACATAGGGTCTGCCCCCATGATTGAACTCATCTCCAAAGTCTGGCACAATGACAAAATCCCAGACTCAGCTAAACGCCTAGTCCAACAATGTATGATATGCCTCCAACACAACCCTGGTAAAGGAACTGCTGTACCCCGGGGAGGGTTTGGGGTTCCTAGTCACCCCTTTGAGGTCCTACAGATGGACTACATTCAGTTAGAAAGGTGCCAAACCCTGAAGTACGTGCTTGTCATTGTGTGCGCCTTCAGCAAATGGGTGGAAGCCTACCCAACCCGCGACGACACTGCTATGACTACCGCAAAAGTACTACTGAAAGAATTCTTCCCCCGTTACGGCCTTTGTCGAATTTTGTGGAGCGACAACGGCCCCACTTCGTAGCCGAAGTTATCCAACTCATCTTAAAGGGGTTGGGTGTAAAACAGAAGTTTCATGCGGTCTTCCACCCCCAATCTGCAGGCTTGGTTGAGCGACATAATGCCACATTGAAACTCAAACTAGCCAAAATAGTTGCCACCACAGGACTGAAATGGCCAGACGCCCTCCCACTAGCATTGCTATCAATGCGTTCCACTCCTACCAAACACCACTTAACCCCCTACGAGGTCGTCTTCGGGCGACCCATGAACCTTTGGACTGCACCAAAACCAGCATCCATTCACGATGTCCCGGACGTCCTCATGTCTGACTATCTGTACAATCTAACTAAAACGTTGTCTGTTATCCATCAGCAGGTGCTGCAAGCCATTCCCGATGCTTCCAGGGGCCCCGGACACGACTTCCAACCCGGTGACTTTGTCCTAGTGCGCAACTTCCAGCGCACCAAGAGTCTGGAGCCCCGGTGGACGGGCCCCCTGCAAGTCCTGATCACCACCCGAACAGCTCTTCGAGTGGAGGGGAAACGTAATTGGCTGCATGCACACCACTGCAAGAAGGTATCATCGACCCTGACGACCACCGACAACATCACCGCCCAAGAGGAACTTCTGGACAAAGACCGACCATCCCTGAGCTGCTACCCGAATACAGACACTTGAATTGACTGAATATCCCGATCCCACTGTGCCATCCAAAGAAGGGTATAACCTACGACGAAAGGAGGGAACTTCGGCTAAGCAGACCACGAACTAAGTTGAAATCTCAGAGCGATAGCCTAGTCACCTCAAAGGCCTCCAGGAGAGAAACTAAACAAAGTCTGTGGTTCTGCCCGCTACCGAGTCCCTTGAAGGTGATGGAAGCGCCCGACATGAAGATGATGGAAGCAACCGGATGTCCGAAGATCCACTACAAAAACCCAAAGACTGACAAAATGCACAGCTCAAAGACTATTGCACTTTTTATTACCCTTCTCCTTTGCCTCCTTCTCATGGTCACTTTCTGGATCATGGAAGAAAACGCACCCGCTCATAAGACATTGCTGACCACTGCTCAACCCACCACCATGAAAGAACACCATCTGATTTCACTTTCACCCCAACTCCGAGAAAGACGTAAGGAGTTCTGGAATAACTCTTTTGTGCAACTGCTCCACCAACACAATCTTGCCGCCAATGCCACTAACTGCTGGATCTGTGGATTGCTACCACATGCCACTGGACATTCTATCCCTTTCATCCCTTCGCCCTTCTCTGTCCATGGCTCCTGCCTCGCTTGGCTAATCCTCCTGCAAGAAAGTTACAAGGACAATGCCACTTTCGGCAAAACTGTGTCGCACTTCTATCATGGGTTCTGGCTGAACCAAACTGGAAAAACCTCTGCCCCTTTTGTCCTCTGAGATCAAACACCTCTTTCCATATGGACATCCCTGCCAAGGAGCGAGTTGAAATGCAGTTGTTCAACAACCCAGCCAGACCCACCTTCTCTTACCTCCGGAAACGAACGGCCGCCACCCTAACAGTGGCCCTATCCGTCGTCAACATCACAGGTCTGGTGTGCCTCGAAAGCCTAGGAACACAGCCGGTAGGCCACAGTTCCTGTCTCATCACCCGAACATTGGACTCAGTTGACCCACCCTCCTTTGTTACCTCCCCAAATATGTACTTTGTCTGTGGTACTAAGGCCTACACCTGGCTTCCGAAAGGTTGGGGAGGCACCTGCTACATTGCTTTTATCCTTCCTCCAACATATGTGGCTCCAGCAAACCATCACCGGCAGAAACGTGCAAAGGACATTGTACAAGCCGACTCCACTGGAGCACAGTTCATGGATGCAGTAAAGGGACTTGTTCCACTGTGGGGTCCAATGGCAAACAGCCGTGCCATCCGGCACCTAACCCAGGCAGTCGAAACCACAATGAACATTACAGCCGGCATCCTCACCAACAACACCGCTGAGCTTCAGGCCGTCCGCCTGGTAGCTCTTCAGAACCGCCTCGTTCTAGACGTGGTTCTGGCTGATCGTGGAGGAGCATGCCGCATCATTGGGTCCAGCTGTTGTACCTACGTACCGGATAACTCACCTTCAGTCTACAAGGCGATCGAACACCTCCACAGACTTTCCGCAGAGGTTCATCAGGAGCAAGAAGGATGGTTGCTTGGGAGTTGGTTTTGGGACACTATTAAAAGTTGGGGGTGGAGGTTGTTTACATTTATCATGATACCAATTGTGATACTGTGTGGGTGCTGTCTGGGGATTCAGTGCTTGCCACCTTTATGTTCACTTTTCACGAACTACATCTGCCCTAAGACTCTGAACTTTGAAGCAGAACGAATGAAAGCCCTGTACGAAGTAGAAGTACGTGGTATTATGGGGATAGATCCGAACTAAACAAGCTGGCGAGGTATGTTAAAAGGGAGGACTGTGGAAATTGAGTTAGTATCTGAACATTATCTGCGCCATCTTGTCTCTCCCCAAGCGCCACACGCAGAAAACGTGCGACGGCCATTTTAGGCACCATGGTCTCATTGCCGATCGCCAGCACGTCCCTCAGGCGCTGCAAACATCCCCCGCGCGCCGGCCACCCCCTGCTCTCTCATACATGGGCCATAAACCCTCTCCTTCTGCGCGACCCTGCCATGGAACCACATCCCGCGCCTTACCAACACCTCCTTTCATCCCATACATGGTCATACATCCTTTTGATAACCCCCTTCCTCTGCGCCCGATTGTCCGAACCGATCCCAGGCCATCACCTAGCCCTGCGGATGCAGTTTATTACCCCTACTGTAAGGGAAACACCTCACATCAAAGGGATTACAGTAGATCAAGGCCCCCACCCCCTGAGACCCGACCAGTCGCACACACCCCCGGGAATTGGCGGAATGTCCAGCTGTGTGATAGCCATCTCCTACTGTGGGTGGGGTGGGGACTTCCACTGTAGTTATGTGTGGGAGCGGATCCGAGCCGGGGATTCCGAGGATGTTCTTTTATGTATCAAAGCAATCTCAAGAATGTGCCATGTACAATAAACCGATAATAAAGTCAAAAATGTGTGTATAAGAGACCAGGTCTCAGAGATGCAGGGAGAGCACCTCGAGACGATACCTTGCTGTCCGATCTGATGTGTTCTGCTCCGACGGAATAAAACTTTGTTTCCTGCCTTCCAGTCTTCGGCGCCTGCCTCTTTTGTTGGTTAATCATCGAATGGTATAAGAGGCGATTGCCGCCGGGCAATACTTGAAAGGTTATCGACTGAAACTGCCGCTACCATTTAACATGCCCGAACTGCCAAGCCATGTCTTCCCTGGACCGGATATAAGGATCCTGGGACCGGTTTCTGGCTAATCAGCCGTCATCAGCCAGGCTAGCTTGAATCCAGTGGCAAAGTGAGCAAGGGACCTACGTCTGGGCATACCCTGCCAACTTAGGGCGAACAAAGCTAAACCAAAGGGATTGATGGACGGAGTGTTGAACATTGCAAGCACTCACCCCAGTCAACTGATCTGGGTTTAATCCTTCATCATTCTTTAGCTCACTCTTCCACCCCAGTTCAGACATGGCCATATGCAAATCAGTCTGACCCTGTGCCTCATGGGAACAGTCCAGCCCAAACTGCCAAGCAATGTCTTCCCTGGAGCGGAAACAAGCATCCTGGGACCGGTTTCTGGCTAATCAGCCGTCATCAGCCAGGCTAGCTTGAATCCAGTGGCAAAGTGAGCAAGGGACCCACATCTGGGCATACCCTGCCAACTTAGGGCGAACAAAGCAAAACCAAAGGGAATGATGGATGGAGTCTTGAACATTGCAAGCACTCACCCCCTGTCAACTGACCTGGGTTTAATCCATCATCATTCTTTAGCTCACTCCGCCACCCCACTTTAGACATGGCCATATGCAAATCCGTCTGACCCTGTGCCTCATGGGAACAGTCCAGCCCAAACTGCCAAGCCATGTCTTCCCTGGACCGGAAACAAGAATCCTGGGACAGGTTTCTGGCTAATGAGCTGCCATCAGTCATGCTAGCTTGAATTCTGTGGCAAAGTGAGCAAGGGACCCATGTCTGGGCATATCCTGCCAACTTAGGGCGAACAAAGCAAAACCAATGGTAATGATGGACGGAGTGTTGAACAGTGCAAGCACTCACCCCCTGTCAACTGATCTGGGTTTAATCCATCATCATTCTTTAGGTCACTATGACACCCCAGTTCAGACATGGCCATATACTAATCAGTTTGACCCTGTGCCTCATGGGAACAGTGCAGCCCGAACTGCCAAGCCATGTCTTCCCTGGACCGGAAACAAGCATCGTGGGACCGGTTTCTGGCTAATCAGCCACCATCAGCTAGGCTAGCTTGAATCCAGTGGCAAAGTGAGCAAGGGACCCACATCTGGGCATACCCTGCCAACTTAGTGCGAACAAAGCAAAACCAAAGGGAATGATGGATGGAGTGTTGAACATTGCAAGCACTCACCCCCTGTCAACTGATCTGGGTTTAATCCATCATCATTCTTTAGCTCACTCTGCCATCCCATTTCAGACATGGCCATATGCCAATCAGTCTGACTCTTTACCTCATTGGAACAGTCCTGCCCGAACTGCCAAGCCATGTCTTCCCTGGACCTGAAACAAGCATCCTGGGACGGGTTTCTGGCTAATCAGCCGTCATCAGCCAGGCTATCTTGAATCCAGTGGCAAAGTGAACAAGGGACCAACATCTGGGCATACCCTGCCAACTTAGGGCGAACAAAGCAAAACCAAAGGGAATGATGGACGGAGTGTTGAACATTGCAGGCACTCACCCCCAGCATACTGATCTGGGTTTAATCCATCATAATTCTTTAGCTCACTCTGCCACCCCATTTCAGACATGGCCATATGCAAATCAGTCTGACCCTGTGCCTCATGGGAACAGTCCAGCCTGAACTTCCAAGCAATGTCTTCCCTGGACCGGAAACAAGCATCCTGGGATCGGTTTCTGGCTAATCAGACGTCATCAGCCAGGCTAGCTTGAATCCAGTGGCAAAGTCAGCAAGGAACCCACGTCTGGGCATACCCTGCCAACTTAGGACGAACAAAGCAAAACCAAAGGGAAAGATGGACGGAGTGTTGAACATTGCAAGCACTCAACCCCTATCAACTGATCTGGGTTTAATCCATCATCATTCTTTAGCTCACTCCACCACCCCAGTTCAGACATGGCCATATGCAAATCTGTCTGACCCTGTGCCTCATGGGAACAGTCTAGCCCGAACTGCGATGCCATGTCTTCCCTGGACTGGAAACAAACATCCTGGCACCGGTTTCTGGCTAATCAGCCGTCATTAGCCAGGCTAGCTTGAATCCAGTGGCAAAGTGAGCAAGGGACCCCCGTCTGGGCATACCCTGCCAATTTAGGATGAACAAAGCAAAACCAAAGGGAATGATGGACGGAGTGTTGAACATTGCAAGCACTCACCCCCTGTCAACTGATCTGGGTTTAATCCATCATCATTCTTTAGGTCACTACGACACCCCAGTTCAGACATGGCCATATGCTAATCAGTCTGACCCTGTGCCTCATGGGAACAGTCCAGCCCGAACTGCCAAGCCATGTCTTCCCTGGACCGGAAACAAGCATCCTGGGACCGGTTTCTGGCTAATCAGCCATCATCAGCTAGGCTAGCTTGAATCCAGTGGCAAAGTGAGCAAGGGACCCACGTCTGGGCATACCCTGCCAACTTAGGACGAACAAAGCAAAACCAAAGGGAATGATGGACGGATTGTTGAACATTGCAAGCACTCACCCCCAGTCAACTGATCTGGTTTTAAGCCATCATCATTCTTTAGCTCACTCCGCCAGCCCAGTTCAGACATGGCCATATGCAAATCCGTCTGACCCTGTACCTCATCCGAACAGTCCTGCCCGAACTGCGAGTCCATGTCTTCCCTGGACCAGAGGCAATCATCCTGTGACTGGTTTCTGGCTAATCAGCCATCATCAGCAAGGCTAGCTTGAATCCAGTGGCAAAGTGAGCAAGGGAACCACATCTGGGCATACCCTGCCAACTTAGTGCGAACAAAGCAAAACCAAAGGGAATGATGGATGGAGTGTTGAACATTGCAAGCACTCACCCCCTGTCAACTGATCTGGGTTTAATCCATCATCATTCTTCAGCTCACTCCGCCACCCGAGTTCAGACATGGCCATGTGCAAATCAGTCTGACCCTGTGCCTCATCGGAACAGTCCTGCCCGAACTGCCAAGCCATGTCTTCCCTGGACCGGAAACAAGCACCTTGGGACCGGTTTCTGGCTAATGAGCCGTCATCAGCCAGGCTAGCTTGAATTCTGTGGCAAAGTGAGCAAGGGACCCACGTCTGGGCCTACCCTGCCAACTTAGGGCGAACAAAGCAAAACCAAAGGTAAGGATGGACAGAGTGTTGAACATTGCAATCACTCACCCCAGTCAACTGATCTGGGTTTAATCCATCATTATTCTTTAGCTCACTCCGCCACCCCATTTCAGACATGGCCATATGCAAATCAGTCTGACTCTTTACCTCATTGGAACAGTCCTGCCCGAACTGCCAAGCCATGTCTTCCCTGGACCTGAAACAAGCATCCTGGGACTGGTTTCTGGCTAATCAGCCGTCATCAGCCAGGCTAGCTTGAATCCAGTGGCAAAGTGAACAAGGGACCAACATCTGGGCATACCCTGCCAACTTAGAGCGAACAAAGCAAAACCAAAGGGAATTATGGACGGAGTGTTGAACATTGCAGGCACTCACCCCCAGCATACTGATCTGGGTTTAATCCATCATAATTCTTTAGCTCACTCCGCCACCCCATTTCAGACATGGCCATATGCAAATCAGACCAAAAAAGAACTGTGAGTCTATCAAATCAAATGACCCAAAGAAGTGCTGTGCCCCAATTACTATAACAGAATGTTCGTGTCAAAATATCACAGTGGATACCTATGCATTGGAGATCTATATATGCATAAAAAGGTTCCCATCACCCACTGAAAGTGGCTCGCTTCATCATTTGGGAAACCAGGGATTTCTCAAAAAACCATCCGTCACTAGATGAACATTGATAGAGGTTCAGAGATTATCCCAGATGCAACCATAGATGTGTCGCTCCAATGAAAGGAACCAACCTACAAAAATGATATGGGGTGATGTGTGCAGTGCAAGTGAATGTGATGAGTAAAATTGGAAAACAAGGCACAAAAAGAATTTTATTTGAGTGCTGCCTTGATACCAAATTAAAAACAGTGCTGTGACAGTTTTAAACAAATAACTGTGTTTGATCTGGTCTACATGTTTTAGCTTATAGGTAATTTGTACCCCAGCTTTCGTCAGGACCACGACAAGCTACTGCATATTAAGTGAAGAAAAGGTAAATCATACAACCTGAACCATTACTACGTCTAGGAGAAATTACCTGTTAAAGTGAAAACAAACACAATGAAAAGTAAACAGGAAGGTACAGCAAAGTATTTCAAAGTATTATGGGTCACGAAATGCACAGGAAGTATTATTCAATTGTGCAAAAAACACATATTAGTGAATACATCGTATCAGAAAATTAAGATGCTTATTGTTTGGCACTCACCCGAATTAATCTGGGTATGAGCCTCACCTCACCTGGCAACTGCTCAGGCTAAAGGAGGCACCGCTCTAAAGAAAATAAGAGGCATAGTCCAAAGTTAAGATTTAAACAATACCTCAAAGTGAAATACGCTTATCTTAAAAACCAAGGCTAAGAAAACAGAGGGGGTGTTAGCCTACGAAAAGAAACTCTGCCCTATGTAAGTGCAGTATCCAGTCTGTCATAATGGTAATTTTGTAAAAAGACGTGGTTCATGAGCTCTATTACAGAAAGTTGTCTTTCACAGGATGGAAGACTATTGAATGGAGTTGGTACTGTTAATGCAGGGAACCAACTTATATCGAATCAATCAGGCGAAAGACCGTGAAACTAGGTCAATAGCAATTCCCCGTAACCAACTGGGACCAAAGTACCGACTTAAAGGTTTACAAAGTTAGAACAAGGGTTCCCAAAGTAGTCAGCATAAACGTTTCTCTTCTTACCTATCCGTCGGTACCTCAAACGGCTGCCGAGCCAGTAGGGGAGGTACTCGACTCAGGTGATGTCGACCTTTTATTTACCCGGGGGCTCCGTTCTCGTAACGACGTGTTTCGGGACGTCCAGATGACGGAACTGCGTCAACACGTCATTACGTATGTACGCCATTACGTATGCCCCTGGTGGTCATGGGATTTGTAGTAGTTACCATCTAGTGCGTGAGTCGACAGCTTAGGAAAAGACCAGTGCCCAAACAGTGTCGTGCAAAAGCCAGAATCATCATAAGAGGTGTAGTACTTCTTTCTTAATGCGCAACAACTAGTGTGAAGAAATATATATTATATATTGACATCATCCATCACCTATGATTGATAGGACTGGTCGTCTGCTGAAGAGTAAAATGACTATATCACAGTAGTCTAACATGCAATCGCTAGAAAGCATGGCGGCCATATCAATGACACCTTGGGGGATTTCTTTATATTTAAAAAGACACGATGTCATGAGGGACGGCCCAATGGGTTGTTGAACATCATCCGTATCGATGACGTATCAATGGGAACAAACAAAGATAACATTGTAGCCACAAAAATGGATCACCATAAATAGGAGGATTAGACATCAAAGGAGTGCAATAAATTAGATGAACAACAGCATATTCTAGTGATTCACCCTGTCTATACCTCCCCAGTAATCACAATGATGTCCATGGTATTTGATCATTAAGTCCATGGACATCGCTTTTGAGTCTGAAAACCCATTTCTGCTCACGAAGAAAAAGAAATTTCTTTATGTCAGTGATGTGGGGTGGAATGAACGGTTGTTCAAGGATAAGCCACCTCAAATCCTCAGCTTTGTGATTCAGGGTGAGAAAGTGACTGGTTAGTCTGGTGGCTTGTTTGTTGCGTCTTATCGTGCTCTTATGTTCGCCGATCCTGATTTTGATCTTACGTGTTGTCATTCCAATATATCTTAGTGAACAAGGGCATGTTATTTGGTGGATCACTTTCTCTGAATTGCAATTGGTGTGATTGCGTAAGACCCATGGTTTATCCGATCCTACATCAACAGACTTCGTTTGTTGAGTCTGAGGACATGCAGAACAAGAACCACAAGGATAGTGGCCCTGTACAGGTGGCAAATCCCAGAGTGTGGAAGCCTTCAAGGCCGGTTTCGCTTTGGGTCTGGTGTGAACAAGATTGTCACGCAAACTGGAACCTCGTTTGAAGGAGAACAAAGGAGTTGGGATCTTATCATTTCCAACGTTGAGGATATGCCAGTGCTTGCGTACTGACTTCTGTACACTATTAGATAGTGTACTGAAAGTGGTGACCAGAGTCATTCTAGCCAGAGGTGCCTTGGGACCTGGGGGTTCAAGCAAGGCATCTCTATTGTTGTTGGATGCCCGTTTAAGAGCTTGTTTTACCAAGTAGGTCGGAAATTGTCTGGCTCTAAGTTGTTTAGACAAATCATCAGCATGAGATAGAAAGCTATCTTTGGTTGAGCAATTCCTGCGGATACGCAGGAACTGTCCTATAGGCAGATTTTGTCGAAGCGATCTAGGATGGTGACTATGAAAACTCAGAAAAGAGTTCTTCGTCTGAGGTTTCTTGTACAACTCACTCCCTAATGTGCCTGATGTTGGGTAGATACTGATATCTAAAACGGGGAGGTTGATCTTGTCATGCGTGACTGTAAATCTCAAGAAATTGTTTTGAGAGTTCAGCCAAGAATGGAAATCTAAAAGGGTAGCCACAGTGCCATGCCAGACCACCAGGATATCATCTATGTATCTCTTCCAACAGGCAATCTGCCCTCGGAAGGGATTCTGGTCAGTCAACACAATGTTTTGTTCAAAACAATGGACATAGAGATTGGCCAGACTGGGTGCGAAAATACTCCCCATAGATGTTCCGGAGATTTGGAGAAAGATGGTTTCCTCAAATCTGAAGAAATTCTCCGTCATCGCCAGTCTGGCACATTCCATGATAAAGTGTGTAGGTGTTATAGTATCACGGTCTCTATTGTCTAGTAGGCCCCTGATGGCCTCAAGAGTCTCCTCTTGGGGTATACAAGTGTACAATGATTCAACGTCGAAACTGACCAGCAGGTCAGTCTCGATATTGAATGCAATCTGTGGCAATAGTCGTAAGACATCTTTAGTGTCTTGTAGGAACGTGGGCATTTCCCTAACCATAGGTCTTAGAAAAAAATCGACGAACGTCGATAGGGGTTCCAGCAGTGAACCAATCCCAGATATGATCGGGCGGCCAGGTGGTGGTCTGGTTGTTTTATGTATTTTAGGCAGTATGTAAAAATACGGCATGACTGGAAATTTGGTAATGAGAAACTCAGATTCTTGTGAGGTAATCCACCCTGAATCTCTCGCCTCATTAACAAGATCATGGATCTCCATGGATAGTCTTGGAGAATTTCTTCAGATTTGAGGAAACCATCTTTCTCCAAATCTCCGGAACATCTATGGGGAGTATTTTCGCACCCAGTCTGGCCAATCTCTATGTCCATTGTTTTGAACAAAACATTGTGTTGACTGACCAGAATCCCTTCCGAGGGCAGATTGCCTGTTGGAAGAGATACATAGATGATATCCTGGTGGTCTGGCATGGCACTGTGGCTACCCTTTTAGATTTCCATTCTTGGCTGAACTCTCAAAACAATTTCTTGAGATTTACAGTCACGCATGACAAGATCAACCTCCCCTTTTTAGATATCAGTATCTACCCAACATCAGGCACATTAGGGAGTGAGTTGTACAAGAAACCTCAGACGAAGAACTCTCTTCTGAGTTTTCATAGTCACCATCCTAGATCGCTTCGACAAAATCTGCCTATAGGACAGTTCCTGCGTATCCGCAGGAATTGCTCAACCAAAGATAGCTTTCTATCTCATGCTGATGATTTGTCTAAACAACTTAGAGCCAGACAATTTCCGACCTACTTGGTAAAACAAGCTCTTAAACGGGCATCCAACAACAATAGAGATGCCTTGCTTGAACCCCCAGGTCCCAAGGCACCTCTGGCTAGAATGACTCTGGTCACCACTTTCAGTACACTATCTAATAGTGTACAGAAGTCAGTACGCAAGCACTGGCATATCCTCAACGTTGGAAATGATAAGATCCCAACTCCTTTGTTCTCCTTCAAACGAGGTTCCAGTTTGCGTGACAATCTTGTTCACACCAGACCCAAAGCGAAACCGGCCTTGAAGGCTTCCACACTCTGGGATTTGCCACCTGTACAGGGCCACTATCCTTGTGGTTCTTGTTCTGCATGTCCTCAGACTCAACAAACGAAGTCTGTTGATGTAGGATCGGATAAACCATGGGTCTTACGCAATCACACCAATTGCAATTCAGAGAAAGTGATCTACCAAATAACATGCCCTTGTTCACTAAGATATATTGGAATGACAACACGTAAGATCAAAATCAGGATCGGCGAACATAAGAGCACGATAAGACGCAACAAACAAGCCACCAGACTAACCAGTCACTTTCTCACCCTGAATCACAAAGCTGAGGATTTGAGGTGGCTTATCCTTGAACAACCATTCATTCCACCCCACATCACTGACATAAAGAAATTTCTTTTTCTTCGTGAGCAGAAATGGGTTTTCAGACTCAAAAGCGATGTCCATGGACTTAATGATCAAATACCATGGACATCATTGTGATTACTGGGGAGGTATAGACAGGGTGAATCACTAGAATATGCTGTTGTTCATCTAATTTATTGCACTCCTTTGATGTCTAATCCTCCTATTTATGGTGATCCATTTTTGTGGCTACAATGTTATCTTTGTTTGTTCCCATTGATACGTCATCGATACGGATGATGTTCAACAACCCATTGGGCCGTCCCTCATGACATCGTGTCTTTTTAAATATAAAGAAATCCCCCAAGGTGTCATTGATATGGCCGCCATGCTTTCTAGCGATTGCATGTTAGACTACTGTGATATAGTCATTTTACTCTTCAGCAGACGACCAGTCCTATCAATCATAGGTGATGGATGATGTCAATATATAATATATATTTCTTCACACTAGTTGTTGCGCATTAAGAAAGAAGTACTACACCTCTTATGATGATTCTGGCTTTTGCACGACACTGTTTGGGCACTGGTATTTTCCTAAGCTGTCGACTCACGCACTAGATGGTAACTACTACAAATCCCATGACCACCAGGGGCATACATAATGGCGTACATACGTAATGACGTGTTGACGCAGTTCCGTCATCTGGACGTCCTGAAACACGTTGTTACGAGAACGGAGCCCCCGGGTAAATAAAAGGTCGACATCACCTGAGTCGAGTACCTCCCCTACTGGCTCGGCAGCCGTTTGAGGTACCGACGGATAGGTAAGAAGAGAAACGTTTATGCTGACTACTTTGGGAACCCTTGTTCTAACTTTGTAAACCTTTAAGTCGGTACTTTGGTCCCAGTTGGTTACGGGGAATTGCTATTGACCTAGTTTCACGGTCTTTCGCCTGATTGATTCGATATAAGTCGGTTCCCTGCATTAACAGTACCAACTCCATTCAATAGTCTTCCATCCTGTGAAAGACAACTTTCTGTAATAGAGCTCATGAACCACGTCTTTTTACAAAATTACCATTATGACAGACTGGATACTGCACTTACATAGGGCAGGGTTTCTTTTCGTAGGCTAACACCCCCTCTGTTTTCTTAGCCTTGGTTTTTAAGATAAGCGTATTTCACTTTGAGGTATTGTTTAAATCTTAACTTTGGACTATGCCTCTTATTTTCTTTAGAGCGGTGCCTCCTTTAGCCTGAGCAGTTGCCAGGTGAGGTGAGGCTCATACCCAGATTAATTCGGGTGAGTGCCAAACAATAAGCATCTTAATTTTCTGATACGATGTATTCACTAATATGTGTTTTTTGCACAATTGAATAATACTTCCTGTGCATTTCGTGACCCATAATACTTTGAAATACTTTGCTGTACCTTCCTGTTTACTTTTCATTGTGTTTGTTTTCACTTTAACAGGTAATTTCTCCTAGACGTAGTAATGGTTCAGGTTGTATGATTTACCTTTTCTTCACTTAATATGCAGTAGCTTGTCGTGGTCCTGACGAAAGCTGGGGTACAAATTACCTATAAGCTGAAACATGTAGACCAGATCCAACACAGTTATTTGTTTAAAACTGTCACAGCACTGTTTTTAATTTGGTATCAAGGCAGCACTCAAATAAAATTCTTTTTGTGCCTTGTTTTCCAATTTTACTCATCACATTCACTTGCACTGCACACATCACCCCATATCATTTTTGTAGGTTGGTTCCTTTCATTGGAGCGACACATCTATGGTTGCATCTGGGATAATCTCTGAACCTCTATCAATGTTCATCTAGTGACGGATGGTTTTTTGAGAAATCCCTGGTTTCCCAAATGATGAAGCGAGCCACTTTCAGTGGGTGATGGGAACCTTTTCATGCATATATAGATCTCCAATGCATAGGTATCCACTGTGATATTTTGACACGAACATTCTGTTATAGTAATTGGGGCACAGCACTTCTTTGGGTCATTTGATTTGATAGACTCACAGTTCTTTTTTGGTCAGATATGTAGAATTGGGGATTATGCACTGTTTGAGTCTTTAAACCTTTATCCCTTAGACCCTCACTCTTTTTAGAGATACATTATTATTGTTATCATATGCAAATCAGCCTGACCCTTTACCTCATGGGAACAGTCCAGCCTGAACTTCCAAGCAATGTCTTCCCTGGACCGGAAACAAGCATCCTGGGATCGGTTTCTGGCTAATCAGCCGTCATCAGCCAGGCTAGCTTGAATCCAGTGGCAAAGTGAGCAAGGGACCCACGTCTGGGCATACCCTGCCAACTTAGGGCGAACAAAGCAAAACCAAAGGGAAAGATGGACGAAGTGTTGAACATTGCAAGCACTCACCCCCTGTCAACTGATCTGGGTTTAATCCATCATCATTCTTTAGCTCACTCCACCACCCCAGTTCAGACATGGCCATATGCAAATCAGTCTGACCCTGTGCCTCATGGGAACAGTATAGCCCGAACTGCGAAGCCATGTCTTCCCTGGACTGGAAACAAACATCCTGGCACCGGTTTCTGGCTAATCAGCCGTCATTAGCCAGGGTAGCTTGAATCCAGCGGCAAAGTGAGCAAGGGACCCACGTCTGGGCATACCCTGCCAACTTAGGATGAACAAAGCAAAACCAAAGGGAATGATGGACGGAGTGTTAAACATTGCAAGCACTCACCCCCTGTGAGAAGTTGGCCTGGTATATGATGCTCACTAGTTAAAGTGATCACCTTGTACCATGCCAAGCAACCCTTATGGTGTGGTTGTAAGTCAACCTTTTCGGACTAGCTGCCCTAGTGGTAGCGTAGGCTAAGCAGTCTTTGAGGCTAAACTCGTGAAGCGTGTTAAGCCAGCTGTTTTACCAAATGTAACCCCCTTTTATACCAATGAAAGGACACCACACAGATATATATTCAAAATATATATGTATTTATTTCTCAAAGTAACCCCTAGTCTCTTTATGAGCACAGGAGCACAAATCGTCAAACAAGATTATCACAGAATACACAGAAGTTGCACGTTATATGGATAGGCCCTGGTGGCCACTCAAACCATATACTAAAATAGTGGTATAAGTACCACGAACAGAAAAGGGAAAAGGCCTAGGGCCTCTAGAATCGCTGGGCCTACAAGGAGCTAACGTCAGTTAGTGACCAGGAGGTCCACGGGTGGCGTGTGCAGAGCAAATAGTCACACGCGTGCTCCCATAGGTTTCAATGGGTGCGTAAAAAGTACAAAGTTACTGCAAAGAGGATCTTCCGGATGGACTAGGAACTCAAGATTTGGAACACCGGCACTAGAGATGTAATACTACACTTGGGCACAGGTGTGCCAGCTTTACCTCACCCACAGGAAGCGGGTGCATAGGCCTCGAAGTGCGTCGGGTTTCTTCTATCTGTTCCGTGGAGCTTGAAGACAAAGATGCTGCAGGCGGTCGGTCCGGGAGAGATGCAGTGGATCCAAGAGTGGATCGGAGATGTTGAAGACCTGTAAGCAGAGGGGACAGTGTTCACAGTCACTAGCCAGTGACCAGCGTGGCACCAGGTGGGTACCAGGCAATGTCGGGTGCAAACAGGAAGAAAGGTGTAGCTTGTCTCTGCAGCCACGTGGTCCCTGGAGGTCGACGATGTCCGGGAGTCGAGTCACGAGCTGTCCCACGCAGGCTCTCGCTGTCGGCGGTGTCGGCGACTTGATCGAAGCAAACAAGCCTTGGCAAAAGCAATTGTTGTAGGAAAAGGAAATAAGCTGATGGTTCTGACCAGCAAGGTCAGAAGGACTGCTCCTTTGGAGGGGAGCAAGGGCCAGTCTGGAGCAACCAGACCAACGGTGTATTTCTTGAAGTTCGTTGCCAAGATGGCTACTAGCCAGCGGGCCAGCAACCGGTTAGGCGCGTCGAGTGGCAAAATGCAGAAGGGCCCCACGCAGATCGTGGAGATGCTGGAGGGCTCACCTTTGGTGCAGACGCTGCTCGGGTGTTGGGCTTCTCAGATCCCAAAGCACAACTTGGAGGGAGCCTCGGTTGTTGCACTTGTTAGCTTGTCGTAGTCGTTCCAAGATGGCTGGCTCCACGTGTCTCGGTGCCTCCACGGGTCTCCTCTTTTCAGGGACTGTGGATCGGGCGGTGAGAGGTCTGGAGGTCCAGGTCTTGTCAGTCTCTGGGCTCGGGCTCCGGCGGGAGGCGGCGGCAAAGCAGACGTTGATTCGCTGGATGGTGCTTGCGTTAGCAAGGTGGTCACTCCCTGACCACAGGGGAGATTGGCTTCAGTCCTCTGTGCAGCAGAGCGTCGAAGTTCCCGTCTTCTTCTTAGTGTTAAGTTGATTCCAGGATGTCTGAAGTCTTAGGACACAGCTCCTACCTTTAAGCGGATTCTAGGGGCCGGACTACCTGCTAGGTCCCTCCCTATGGGTGGGACCAGGAAGGGGGGTGGTTACACCCCCAATCCTTTGTCCAGCTCGCCCCAGGCCCGGGACTGGTGTGCCCCAGGACCGGTTTGAACTGGCATATGCACCGAGGCTCCTTGTGAGCCACAGGCATGTCTGGTTTCTTTCAAGCCCTACCTGACCAATACACAAAATCCTGTCTGGGGTGGTGCACGCACCTCCCCTGGCAGGAAACCCTTTGTCCACACCTCCCAAGCTGGAAGGACTCCCAGCAGCAGGAGGGCAGACTTGTGTCTGTGGTGGCAGCATCCATTTTGTGGAGCTGAGGCTATGTCTGATTTTACCCGGGTTTCAGGTACTGTACATGTCGTGTCCCTCTAGAAGGGTGGAATGCTAACCCCGTCGCCAGAATTGGCGAGGGGTTAGTATTCCAATTCGTATGACACCTTACTCGACATGTTTTGATAAAGCCAAACCAAAGATAGCATTTAACCGCGAGGTTCATAATGCACTTAAGAGTATATGGTATGACGATATCTGGAAACAGTAGAAGGAAGTTGTTCCGACCACTGCAGACAGGCTCAGCTCATGCCAGAGCACCATCTCACATGGAACCAAGCACTCTGCCTTCAGGATTGTTAAGGCCTGCCATAGGAGTGACTTATAGGTTACCAGGTGTCCCATTTAAGGTTAGGTATAGGTATACTACACCTAAGTAAGAGGTGATTACACCAACTTACCCCAGCTGAGTGATCAGCCAGTTGTGTCACATTGTTAGGCCAAGCCTGGGGTGGCATAATGCATGCTTCAGCCCCTGGCAGGCCTTGGGTACACCAATGCCCTGGGTACCTAGTGTACACTGGTACAGGGGCTGACACGGTGATCCAACCAATTGGGTATGTACCTAGGGTACATGGAGTCCATTTTAAAGAGAGAACAGCCAGGCTGAGATCCTGAATAGCAGGATCTCAGGACAACTAAGTCGAAAAACCAGCTAGACACTAGGCAAAAATTTGGGGGTAACCATAGTCAGATATCCACCTTCCTACACAACCCCCCCCCCAAACGAAGGGAGATAAGGCTGACCTTGACCAGGTAAGCCTATATTGCCCAAGTGGCCATATAAGGAGGAACCAGCACTGGCATGGTTACCCCCTGTCTCATGGTCCACTAAGCAATCCCTCACCCTAAGGGTATCAGAGGGTCTCCACCATAGGGAATCTCTACCTTTGGTGTGTCTTGGCAAAGTAAAAGGCTGGTGTTGAGATGGAGTACTGAAGTGAGTGTCCTCAAAGTGAGGCCTCACCTTCCTCCAATCCCCCTCCACCATGGATGCCTTTCTTTCCTTAACTGAGTTGCACTGTGCTCTCAGGGTCAGCCTCTGGCTACCTAAAGCTGGAGGCTGGGTCCCTTTTGTGGACTTACTGGAGGGACAGGTCAGGTCTGGGGCCCTAAGGTCCCATGTGTGCCTGTACCCAACAGAATCCCTCTGGGGGAGGTCCCTAACTACCTGTAAAGGAGATCCCTCAGGAATGTTTTTACCCATCACCTGACTAGGGCTACTAGCCAGGCAATCCTCATTCTTTTGATGGGGGGGTTCTTGTGGACAGGGGCCCTCTTGGGGTCCACTGGCCTCCCTGACCTCTGCAGCCCTGGGCTGACTGAGGCAGGGTAGAGAGAGGCAGGCTACCTGCAACAGACTGGGTCCCACCTTGGAAGGGGCCACTGACATCAGAGGCTCTGCCAGGCCAGGCCTGGCTACCTCTGGGGCAGTTCCTTCACAAGGGGTGAGGTCAGCTCCCTGAGGAGGCTGACTTTTTCCTAATGTCTGGGGAGAGGGAGACTTTTCTTCCTCCCCACTACTCTCTGTTTGTGTGGAGTGATCCATAGTTTCAGGCTTCACTACACCTATGTCAGTCTGAGTATAGGCTGAGACCATTACAGCCTTGCCAACCTTTTCAGGGGGGCACTCAGTTTGTGTTTGAGCTGTGACTGTCACAGCTCTGCCAGTCTCTACAGGGAAGTCTGTCTGTGCCTGGGCTGTGGCTACCACTGCCCTTCCAACCTTTCCAGGGAGGAAATCTATTTGGACAGGGGTTGTGAATGGCACAACCCCACTACCCTTTTGTGAAAGGCCTACCATTTTAGAATGGGTATCTTGTTCAACTCCAGCCCAAGCTGAGAGTTCTAAGTCATTCCCCAGTAAGCAGTCTACAGGCAAGGTTGGGGACACTGCCACCCTTTTAGGGCCAGTGACACCTCCCCAGCTGAGACATACCTCTGCCATGGGATGACTGTTCTGTTTGCCATCAATGTTGGTCACCTGGTAGGAGAAACCAGGCAAAAGCTGCTCAGAGGGAACTAGCCAATGGGCCACCATTGTGATGCTAGCTCCAGTGTCTCTGTAGGCCTCAGCTTTTGTACCATTGATGTAGGGCTCCTGTCTGTACCTACCCAAAGTGTTGGGACAGGCAGAGAAGTTGGCAAACCCCATGCCACCATCACAGACAAGAGTATCTGCTGCAGGGGAATTGGCTAAGCCAGGGTCCCCCTGTGTTCCCCAAGTAAACCCACCCAAATTTTTGGGGGCACTCCCACCACCTGGGGGATTACTGCTGACAGTAATAGGTGGTGTGATAGGAGTAATTGGAGGAACAGTTTTGTTTGTAGCCCTTGGGCAACTGCTGTCAGTTTTCCAATGCCCAGGAGTTTTACACTCATGGCAGTAAGGCTTTTTACCTGTGGTAGAGGAGGGAGCCTGGGACCCACCACCCTGTGTGGAGTTTTGGGGCCCTGAGGAAGATTTCTCTTTTGCTTTATCCCCACCCTTCTCTTGAGGTTTGGTGGTATCTTTCTTTTGGTCACCACCCTGATTCTTAGGCCTGATCCTGGTCCTGACCCATTTATCTGCCCTCTTTCCCAATTCTTGGGGAGAGGTCAAATCTGAGTCTACCAGGTGTTGATGGAGGAGCTGGTTTTGACAGTTACTTAAAATCTGTTCTCTCATCATCAAATTGTACAATCCTGTATAATCAGATACCTTACTTCCCAGCAACCAACCCTCCAAAGCCTTAGTGGCACATTCAACATATTCAGACCAGTCCTGAGTCTGTGTCTTCTGGGTGTCTCTGAACATTAACCTGTACTGTTCAGTGGTTAAGCCTAACCCATCAACTAGGACACTCTTCAGGACTCTGTAGTTTCTGACATCCTCCTCCCTAACAGTGAGGAGTCTGTCTCTGCCTCTTCCTTCAAAGGAGAGCCAGAGGATTGCTGCCCACTGGTCTTCAGGAACCTGCTGTACTTTGCAGGCTCTCTCAAGAGCAGTTATCCATTTGTGGATATCATCCCCACTTTTGTAGGGGGGCACAACCTTAGACAGGTTCCTATTATCAAAGACCCTATCTTTGTCCTTAGGGACAATGCTGCCACCAGTGGGTATAGACCCACTCTCTCTAGGTTGCCTAGCCTTCCTCAGTTTTTCTTCCATCAGGGCTACTTCTAGCTCCTGCTTCCTGATCCTCAGCTGGGCTTCCTGCATTCTGGCCTCATGTTCCCTCCTCTGAGGGGTGGTCATCCTTTTCCTGGAGTGACCTTGAGAGCCTCTAGAGCCATGAGAAGCATTGGAGTCACCTGAGCGATTCCTTTGCCTCCCAAGCCCTGTGTTAAGTCCACTGGGGAGATCCAATGGGGTAAACCCATTGTCAGTCCCCAATAGCCTTAGTTTAGCTGGGCCAAGTATAATACTTGGCACTGGGCTAGTTCTCCCTTCATCATCACTACTTTCTGTATCCTCACCACTTTCCTCCCCTGTAGTATGATTCTCATCTAAGGGATGGCTATTGGAACTGGGTACCTCTGTAGCATCTTCAGAAGGGGGGCCTCCTGTTCCTGACCCTAAGGGGGCTAACTGGGAAGCTTTCCTGAGTTCTCTCTGATTCTCATCATTCCGTAAGAGTTCTCTGAGCTCAGCAGAGGTAGGGTTCTTGGGCTGTTTAAGGCCTCTAAGAGTTGCCAAATGCCTGAGCTCATTCTGATTAAGGGTAGCAAAGCTGGATGGTGCCCTCTGGGGGTCACTCTCAACAGAGATGGGTACAGTGGACCCCTCTGCCCCGGCCATTGCTCTTAAGTGTGGGTGGATGTGTTGCAATCTACCTACACTTGTGTTTACCTACTAAACCTATCTAGTAGTTGTAGTCAGGGTGTGCTACTCCCTTTGCTCTACAACAACTAAGTTCAGTAGAACTTATGTATATCTAATCTTGTTTTATATGTACCTACAGGTACCTATGTGATCTTTCAATTGGTAACCAAGAGATTACAATGGTAAAACACAGCAAGCTCAAATCCAACCGCTGCTCACCAATGTGAGAAGTTGGCCTGGTATATGATGCTCACTAGTTAAAGTGATCACCTTGTACCATGCCAAGCAACCCTTATGGTGTGGTTGTAAGTCAACCTTTTCGGACTAGCTGCCCTAGTGGTAGCGTAGGCTAAGCAGTCTTTGAGGCTAAACTCGTGAAGCGTGTTAAGCCAGCTGTTTTACCAAATGTAACCCCCTTTTATACCAATGAAAGGACACCACACAGATATATATTCAAAATATATATGTATTTATTTCTCAAAGTAACCCCTAGTCTCTTTATGAGCACAGGAGCACAAATCGTCAAACAAGATTATCACAGAATACACAGAAGTTGCACGTTATATGGATAGGCCCTGGTGGCCACTCAAACCATATACTAAAATAGTGGTATAAGTACCACGAACAGAAAAGGGAAAAGGCCTAGGGCCTCTAGAATCGCTGGGCCTACAAGGAGCTAACGTCAGTTAGTGACCAGGAGGTCCACGGGTGGCGTGTGCAGAGCAAATAGTCACACGCGTGCTCCCATAGGTTTCAATGGGTGCGTAAAAAGTACAAAGTTACTGCAAAGAGGATCTTCCGGATGGACTAGGAACTCAAGATTTGGAACACCGGCACTAGAGATGTAATACTACACTTGGGCACAGGTGTGCCAGCTTTACCTCACCCACAGGAAGCGGGTGCATAGGCCTCGAAGTGCGTCGGGTTTCTTCTATCTGTTCCGTGGAGCTTGAAGACAAAGATGCTGCAGGCGGTCGGTCCGGGAGAGATGCAGTGGATCCAAGAGTGGATTGGAGATGTTGAAGACCTGTAAGCAGAGGGGACAGTGTTCACAGTCACTAGCCAGTGACCAGCGTGGCACCAGGTGGGTACCAGGCAATGTCGGGTGCAAACAGGAAGAAAGGTGTAGCTTGTCTCTGCAGCCACGTGGTCCCTGGAGGTCGACGACGTCCGGGAGTCGAGTCACGAGCTGTCCCACGCAGGCTCTCGCTGTCGGCGGTGTCGGCGACTTGATCGAAGCAAACAAGCCTTGGCAAAAGCAATTGTTGTAGGAAAAGGAAATAAGCTGATGGTTCTGACCAGCAAGGTCAGAAGGACTGCTCCTTTGGAGGGGAGCAAGGGCCAGTCTGGAGCAACCAGACCAACGGTGTATTTCTTGAAGTTCGTCGCCAAGATGGCTACTAGCCAGCGGGCCAGCAACCGGTTAGGCGCGTCGAGTGGCAAAATGCAGAAGGGCCCCACGCAGATCGTGGAGATGCTGGAGGGCTCACCTTTGGTGCAGACGCTGCTCGGGTGTTGGGCTTCTCAGATCCCAAAGCACAACTTGGAGGGAGCCTCGGTTGTTGCACTTGTCAGCTTGTCGTAGTCGTTCCAAGATGGCTGGCTCCACGTGTCTCGGTGCCTCCACGGGTCTCCTCTTTTCAGGGACTGTGGATCGGGCGGTGAGAGGTCTGGAGGTCCAGGTCTTGTCAGTCTCTGGGCTCGGGCTCCGGCGGGAGGCGGCGGCAAAGCAGATGTTGATTCGCTGGATGGTGCTTGCGTTAGCAAGGTGGTCACTCCCTGACCACAGGGGAGATTGGCTTCAGTCCTCTGTGCAGCAGAGCGTCGAAGTTCCCGTCTTCTTCTTAGTGTTAAGTTGATTCCAGGATGTCTGAAGTCTTAGGACACAGCTCCTACCTTTAAGCGGATTCTAGGGGCCGGACTACCTGCTACGTCCCTCCCTATGGGTGGGACCAGGAAGGGGGGTGGTTACCCCCCCAATCCTTTGTCCAGCTCGCCCCAGGCCCGGGACTGGTGTGCCCCAGGACCGGTTTGAACTGGCATATGCACCGAGGCTCCTTGTGAGCCACAGGCATGTCTGGTTTCTTTCAAGCCCTACCTGACCAATACACAAAATCCTGTCTGGGGTGGTGCACGCACCTCCCCTGGCAGGAAACCCTTTGTCCACACCTCCCAAGCTGGAAGGACTCCCAGCAGCAGGAGGGCAGACTTGTGTCTGTGGTGGCAGCATCCATTTTGTGGAGCTGAGGCTATGTCTGATTTTACCCGGGTTTCAGGTACTGTACATGTCGTGTCCCTCTAGAAGGGTGGAATGCTAACCCCGTCGCCAGAATTGGCGAGGGGTTAGTATTCCAATTCGTATGACACCTTACTCGACATGTTTTGATAAAGCCAAACCAAAGATAGCATTTAACCGTGAGGTTCATAATGCACTTAAGAGTATATGGTATGACGATATCTGGAAACAGTAGAAGGAAGTTGTTCCGACCACTGCAGACAGGCTCAGCTCATGCCAGAGCACCATCTCACATGGAACCAAGCACTCTGCCTTCAGGATTGTTAAGGCCTGCCATAGGAGTGACTTATCGGTTACCAGGTGTCCCATTTAAGGTTAGGTATAGGTATACTACACCTAAGTAAGAGGTGATTACACCAACTTACCCCAGCTGAGTGATCAGCCAGTTGTGTCACATTGTTAGGCCAAGCCTGGGGTGGCATAATGCATGCTTCAGCCCCTGGCAGGCCTTGGGTACACCAATGCCCTGGGTACCTAGTGTACACTGGTACAGGGGCTGACAGGGTGATCCAACCAATTGGGTATGTACCTAGGGTACATGGAGTCCATTTTAAAGAGAGAACAGCCAGGCTGAGATCCTGAATAGCAGGATCTCAGGCCAACTAAGTCGAAAAACCAGCTAGACACTAGGCAAAAATTTGGGGGTAACCATAGTCAGATATCCACCTTCCTACACCCCCTGTCAACTGATCTGGGTTTAATCCATCATCATTCTTTAGGTCACTACGACACCCCAGTTCAGACATGGCCATATGCTAATCAGTCTGACCCTGTGCCTCATGGGAACAGTCCAGCCCGAACTGCCAAGCCATGTCTTCCCTGGACCGGAAACAAGCATCCTGGGACCGTTTTCTGGCTAATCAGCCACCATCAGCTAGGCTAGCTTGAATCCAGTGGCAAAGTGAGCAAGGGACCCACGTCTGGGCATACCCTGCCAACTTAGGACGAACAAAGCAAAACCAAAGGGAATGATGGACGGAGTGTTGAACATTGCAAGCACTCACCCACAGTCAACTGATCTGGGTTTAATTCATCATCATTCTTTAGCTCACTCCACCACCCCAATTCAGACATGGCTAAATGCAAATCAGTCTGACCCTGTGCCTCATCGGAACAGTCCTGCCCGAATTGCCAATCCATGTCTTCCCTGGACTGGAAACAAGCATCCTGGAACCGGTTTCTGGCTAATCAGCCGTCATCAGCCAGGCTAGCTTGAATCCAGTGGCAAAGTGAGCAAGGGACCCACTTCTGGGCATAACCTGGCAACTTAGGGCGAATAAAGCAAAACCAAACGGAATGATGGATGGAGTGTTGAACATTGCAAGCACTCACCCCTGTCAACTGATCTGGGTTTAATCCATCATCATTCTTTAGCTCACTCCGCCACCCCAGTTCAGACATGGCCATGTTCAAATCAGTGTGACCCTGTGCCTCATGGGAACAGTCCTGCCCGAACTGTCAAGCCATGTCTTTCCTGGACCGGAAAGAAGCATCCTGGGACCGGTTTCTGGCTAATGAGCCGTCATCAGCCAGGCTAACTTGAATCCAGTGGCAAAGTGAGCAAGGGACCCACGTCTGGGAATACCCTGCCAACTTAGGGCAAACAAAGCAAAACGAAAGGTAATGATGGACGGAGTGTTGAACATTGCAAGCACTCACCCCCAGTCAACTGATCTGGGTTTAATCCATCATCATTCTTTAGCTCACTCCGCCACCCAATTTCAGACATGTCCATATGCAAATCAGTCTGACCCTGTGCCCATGGAGACAGTCCAGCCCGAACTGCCAAGCCATATCTTCCCTGGACCGGAAACAAGCATCCTGGGACCGGTTTCTGGCTAATGAGCCGTCATCAGCCAGGCTAACTTGAATCCAGTGGCAAAGTGAGCAAGGGACCCACGTCTGGGCATACCCTGCCAACTTATGGCGAACAAAGCAAAACAAAAGGGAATGATGGACGGAGTGTTGAACATTGCAAGCACTCACCCCCAGTCAACTGATCTGGGTTTAATCCATCATCATTCTTTAGCTCACTCCGCCACCCCAGTTCAGACATGGCCATATGCAAATCAGTCTGACCCTGTGCCTCATGGGAACAGTCCAGCCCGAACTGCCAAGCAATGTCTTCCCTGGACTGGAAACAAGCATCCTGGGACCGGTTTCTGGCTAATCAGCCGTCATCAGCCAGGCTAGCTTGAATCTAGTGGCAAAGTGAGCAAGGGACCCACATCTGGGCATACCCTGCCAACTTAGGGTGAACAAAGCAAAACCAAAGGGAATGATGGACGGAGTGTTAAACATTGCAAGCACTCACCCCCAGCCAACTGATCGGGGTTTAATCCATCATCATTCTTTAGCTCACTCCGCCACCTCAGTTCAGACATGGCCATATGCAAATCAGTCTGACCATGTGCCCCATGGAGACAGTCCAGCCGATCTGCCAAGTCATATCTTCCCTGGACCGGAAACAAGCATCCTGGGACTGGTTTCTGGCTAATCAGCCGTCATCAGCCAGGCTAATTTGAATACAGTGGCAAAGTGAGCAAGGTACCCACGTCTGGGCATACCCTGCCAACTTAGGGCGAACAAAGCAAAACCAAAGGGAATGATGAACGGAGTGTTGAACATTGCAAGCACTCTCCCCCAGTCAACTGATCTGGGTTTAATCCATCATCATTCTTTAGCTCACTCCGCCACCCCAGTTCAGACATGGCCATATGCAATTCAGTCTGACCCTGTGCCTCATGGGAACAGTCCAGCCCAAACTGCCAAGCAATGTCTTCCCTGGACCGGAAACAAGCATCCTGGGACCGGTTTCTGGCTAATCAGCCGTCATCAGCCAGGCTAGCTTGAATCCAGTGGCAAAGTGAGCAAGGGACCCACATCTGGGCATACCCTGCCAACTTAGGGCGAACAAAGCAAAACCAAAGGGAATGATGGACGGAGTGTTTAACATTGCAAGCACTCACCCCCTGTCAACTGATCTGGGTTTAATCCATCATCATTCTTTAGCTCACTCCGCCACCCCACTTCAGACATGGCCATATGCAAATCAGTCTGACCCTGTGCGTCATGGGAACAGTCCAGCCCGAACTGCCAAGCCATGTCTTCCCTGGACCGGAAACAAGAATCCCGGGACCGGTTTCCGGCTAATGAGCCTCCATCAGCCAGGCTAGCTTGAATTCTGTGGCAAAGTGAGCAAGGGACCTACGTCTGGGCATACCCTGCCAACTTAGGGCAAACAAAGCAAAACCAAAGGTAATGATGGACGGAATGTTGAACATTGCAAGCACTCACCCCCTGTCAACTGATCTCGGTTTAATCCATCATCATTCTTTAGCTCACTCCGCCGCCCCACTTCAGACATGGCCATATGCAAATCAGTCTGACTCTGTGCCTCATGGGAACAATCCTGCTCGAACTGCCAAGCCATGTCTTCCCTGGACCGGAAGCATGAATCCTGCGACCGGTTTCCGGCTAATGAGCCGCCATCAGCCAGGCTAGCTTGAATTCTGTGGCAAAGTGAGCAAGGGACCCACATCTGGGCATACCCTGCCAACTTAGGGCGAACAAAGCAAAACCAAAGGGAATGATGGACGGAGTGTTAAACATTGCAAGCACTCACCGCCAGCAAACTGATCGGGGTTTAATCCATCATCATTCTTTAGCTCAATCTGCCACCCCATTTCAGACATGGCCATATGCAAATCAGTCTGACCCTGTGCCTCATGGGAACAGTCCAGCCTGAACTTCCAAGCAATGTCTTCCATTGACCAGAAACAAGCATCCTGGGACCAGTTTCTGGCTAATGAGCCGTCATCAGCTAGGCTAGCTTGAATCCAGTGGCAAAGTGAGCAAGGGACCCACGTCTGGGCATACCCTGCCAAATTAGGCCGAACAAAGCAAAACCAAAGGGATTGATGGACGGAGTGTTGAACATTGCAAGCACTCACCCCAGTCAACTGATCTGGGTTTAATCCTTCATCATTCTATAGCTCACTCCGCCACCCCAGTTCAGACATGGCCATATGCAAATCAGTCTGACCGTGTGCCTCATGGGAACAGTCCAGCCCAAACTGCCAAGCAATGTCTTCCCTGGAGCGGAAACAAGCATCCTGGGACTGGTTTCTGGCTAATCAGCCGTCATCAGCCAGGCTAGCTTGAATCCAGTGGCAAAGTGAGCAAGGGACCCACATCTGGGCATACCCTGCCAACTTAGGGCGAACAAAGCAAAACCAAAGGGAATGATGGACGGAGTCTTGAACATTGCAAGCACTCACCCCCTGTCAACTGACCTGGGTTTCATCCATCATCATTCTTTAGCTCACTCCGCCACCCCACTTCAGACATGGCCATATGCAAATCAGTCTGACACTTTGCCTCATGGGAACAGTCCAGCCCAAACTGCCAAGCCATGTCTTCCCTGGACCGGAAACAAGAATCCTGGGACCGGTTTCTGGCTAATGAGCTGCCATCAGCCATGCTAGCTTGAATTCTGTGGCAAAGTGAGCAAGGGACCCACGTCTGGGCATACCCTGCCAACTTAGGGCGAACAAAGCAAAAGCAATGGTAATGATGGACGGAGTGTTGAACATTGCAAGCACTCACCCCCAGTCAACTGATCTGGGTTTAATCCATCATCATTCTTTAGCTCACTCCACCACCCCATTTCAGACATGTCCATATGCAAATCAGTTTGACACTTTGCCTCATGGGAACAGTCCAGCCTGAACTGCCAAGCAATGTCTTCCCTGGACCGGAAACAAGCATCCTGGGACCGGTTTCTGGCTAATCAGCCGTCATCAGCCAGGCTAGCTTGAATTCAGTGGCAAAGCGAGCAAGGGAACCACGTCTGGGCATACCCTGCCAACTTAGGGTGAACAAAGCAAAACCAAAGGGAATGATGGACGGAGTGTTGAACATTGCAAGCACTCACCCTCTGTCAACTGATCTGGGTTTAATCCATCATAATTCTTTAGCTCACTCCGCCACCCCACTTCAGACATGACCATATGCAAATCAGTCTGACCCTGTGCCTCATGGGAACAGTCCAGCCCGAGCTGCCAAGCCATGTCTTCCCTGGACCGGAAACAAGCATCCTGGGACCGGTTTCTGGCTAATGAGCCGTCATCAGCCATGCTGGCTTGAATTCTGTGGCCAAGTGAGCAAGGGACCCACGTCTGGGCATACCCTGCCAACTTAGGGCGAACAAAGCAAAACCAAAGGTAATGATGGACGGAGTGTTGAACATTGCAAGCACTCACCCCCAGTCAACTGATCTGGGTTTAATCCATCATCATTCTTTAGCTCACTCCGCCACCCCATTTCACACATGGCCATATGCAAATCAGTCTGACCCTTTACCTCATTGGAACAGTCCTGCCCGAACTGCCAAGCCATGTCTTCCCTGGACCTGAAACAAGCATCCTGGGACCGGTTTCTGGCTAATCAGCCAGGCTAGCTTGAATCCAGTGGCAAAGTGAACAAGGGACCAACATCTGGGCATACCCTGCCAACTTAGGGCGAACAAAGCAGAACCAAAAGAAATGATGGACGGAGTGTTGAACATTGCAGGCACTCATCCCCAGCAAACTGATCTGGGTTTAATCCATCATAATTCTTTAGCTCACTCCGCCACCCCATTTCAGACATGGCCATATGCAAATCAGTCTGACCCTGTGCCTCATGGGAACAGTCCAGCCTGAACTTCCAAGCAATGTCTTCCCTGGACCGGAAACAAGCATCCTGGGACTGGTTTCTGGCTAATCAGCCGTCATCAGCCAGGCTAGCTTGAATCCAGTGGCAAAGTGAGCAAGGGACCCACGTCTGGGCATACCCTGCCAACTTAGGGCGAACAAAGCAAAACCAAAGGGAAAGATGGACGGAGTGTTCAACATTGCAAGCACTCACCCCCTGTCAACTGATCTGGGTTTAATCCTTCATCATTCTATAGCTCACTCCGCCACCCCAGTTCAGACATGGCCATATGCAAATCAGTCTGACCCTGTGCCTCATGGGAACAGTCCAGCCCAAACTGCCAAGCAATGTCTTCCCTGGAGCGGAAACAAGCATCCTGGGACCGGTTTCTGGCTAATCAGCCAGGCTAGCTTGAATCCAGTGGCAAAGTGAGCAAGGGACCCACATCTGGGCATACCCTGCCAACTTAGGGCGAACAAAGCAAAACCAAAGGGAATGATGGACGGAGTCTTGAACATTGCAAGCACTCACCCCCTGTCAACTGACCTGGGTTTAATCCATCATCATTCTTTAGCTCACTCTGCCACCCCACTTCAGACATGGCCATATGCAAATCAGTCTGACCCTGTGCCTCATGGGAACAGTCCAGCCCGAACTGCCAAGCCATGTCTTCCCTGGACCCAAAACAAGAATCCTGGGACCGGTTTCTGGCTAATGAGCTGCCATCAGCCATGCTAGCTTGAATTCTGTGGCAAAGTGAGCAAGGGACCCACGTCTGGGCATACCCTGCCAACTTAGGGAAAACAAAGCAAAACCAAGGTACTGATGGACGGAGTGTTGAACATTGCAAGCACTCACCCCAGTCAACTGATCTGGGTTTAATCCATCATCATTCTTTAGCTCACTCCGCCACCCCATTTCAGACATGTCCATATGCAAATAAGTCTGACACTTTGCCTCATGGGAACAGTCCAGCCTGAACTGCCAAGCAATGTCTTCCCTGGACCGGAAACAAGCATCCTGGGACCGTTTTCTGGCTAATCAGCCGTCATCAGCCAGGCTAGCTTGAATTCAGTGGCAAAGTGAGCAAGGGAACCACGTCTGGGCATACCCTGCCAACTTAGGGTGAACAAAGCAAAAGCAATGGTAATGATGGATGGAGTGTTGAACATTGCAAGCACTCACCCTCTGTCAACTGATCCTGGTTTAATCCATCATAATTCTTTAGCTCACTCCGCCACCCCACTTCAGACATGACCATATGCAAATCAGTCTAACCCTGTGCCTCATGGGAACAGTCCAGCCCGAGCTGCCAAGCCATGTCTTCCCTGGACCGGAAACAAGCATCCTGGGACCGGTTTCTGGCTAATGAGCCGTCATCAGCCATGCTGGCTTGAATTCTGTGGCAAAGTGAGCAAGGGACCCACGTCTGGGCATACCCTGCCAACTTAGGGCGAACAAAGCAAAACCAAAGGTAATGATGGACGGAGTGTTGAACATTGCAAGCACTCACCCCCAGTCAACTGATCTGGGTTTAATCCATCATCATTCTTTAGCTCACTCCGCCACCCCATTTCAGAAATGGCCATATGCAAATCAGTCTGACCCTTTACCTCATTGGAACAGTCCTGCCCGAACTGCCAAGCCATGTCTTCCCTGGACCTGAAACAAGCATCCTGGGACCGGTTTCTGGCTAATCAGCCAGGCTAGCTTGAATCCAGTGGCAAAGTGAACAAGGGACCAACATCTGGGCATACCCTGCCAACTTAGGGCGAACAAAGCAGAACCAAAAGAAATGATGGACGGAGTGTTGAACATTGCAGGCACTCATCCCCAGCAAACTGATCTGGGTTTAATCCATCATAATTCTTTAGCTCACTCCGCCACCCCATTTCAGACATGGCCATATGCAAATCAGTCTGACCCTGTGCCTCATGGGAACAGTCCAGCCTGAACTTCCAAGCAATGTCTTCCCTGGACCGGAAACAAGCATCCTGGGACTGGTTTCTGGCTAATCAGCCGTCATCAGCCAGGCTAGCTTGAATCCAGTGGCAAAGTGAGCAAGGGACCCACGTCTGGGCACACCCTGCCAACTTAGGGCGAACAAAGCAAAACCAAAGGGAAAGATGGACGGAGTGTTCAACATTGCAAGCACTCACCCCCTGTCAACTGATCTGGGTTTAATCCTTCATCATTCTATAGCTCACTCCGCCACCCCAGTTCAGACATGGCCATATGCAAATCAGTCTGGCCCTGTGCCTCATGGGAACAGTCCAGCCCAAACTGCCAAGCAATGTCTTCCCTGGAGCGGAAACAAGCATCCTGGGACCGGTTTCTGGCTAATCAGCCAGGCTAGCTTGAATCCAGTGGCAAAGTGAGCAAGGGACCCACATCTGGGCATACCCTGCCAACTTAGGGCGAACAAAGCAAAACCAAAGGGAATGATGGACGGAGTCTTGAACATTGCAAGCACTCACCCCCTGTCAACTGACCTGGGTTTAATCCATCATCATTCTTTAGCTCACTCTGCCACCCCACTTCAGACATGGCCATATGCAAATCAGTCTGACCCTGTGCCTCATGGGAACAGTCCAGCCCGAACTGCCAAGCCATGTCTTCCCTGGACCCAAAACAAGAATCCTGGGACCGGTTTCTGGCTAATGAGCTGCCATCAGCCATGCTAGCTTGAATTCTGTGGCAAAGTGAGCAAGGGACCCACGTCTGGGCATACCCTGCCAACTTAGGGAAAACAAAGCAAAACCAAAGGTACTGATGGACGGAGTGTTGAACATTGCAAGCACTCACCCCAGTCAACTGATCTGGGTTTAATCCATCATCATTCTTTAGCTCACTCCGCCACCCCATTTCAGACATGTCCATATGCAAATAAGTCTGACACTTTGCCTCATGGGAACAGTCCAGCCTGAACTGCCAAGCAATGTCTTCCCTGGACCGGAAACAAGCATCCTGGGACCGTTTTCTGGCTAATCAGCCGTCATCAGCCAGGCTAGCTTGAATTCAGTGGCAAAGTGAGAAAGGGAACCACGTCTGGGCATACCCTGCCAACTTAGGGTGAACAAAGCAAAAGCAATGGTAATGATGGATGGAGTGTTGAACATTGCAAGCACTCACCCTCTGTCAACTGATCTGGGTTTAATTAGGGGTGGGCGGAATTTGCGGAATTAACCTTCGCAAATTATCGCGAGAATGTTTAAAATTATCGCAAACAAGCAGAAATATCGCAAAGATGCGGAAGTTTTTTTCCGGCATGTTCGCGAGATTTTCTGCATGGTTGCGGGTCGCCAACTTACCCATGTGGTTGCTTGCGGGCGCGGCCATCTTGTTTTGAGTTGTTCTCGCGGTGCATGATCGCGAGAAGAAAGACGTGATCGCGCGACGCATGACGTCACTGCGGGCGCGAACTGTCGCGAGACGGCGCAAATGGCTAAAAACAATACAACATCTCATGGAGAACGCGACCGGATCAAGAAAACTTGTCGGCGAACGCAGGGATTCAGGTAAGGCGATCGCGCGCGCGCGAGAATGTATCATTTTACAGCGCGAGCAAGAAACAAATTATCGCCAAGCTGCGGAAACCGGAATTTTTGACATTTTCGCGCTCTCCGCGGAACGCAAAAATGTCAAATTATCGCAATTTCCGCGAACGGAACGAAATTTTTGCCCAGGCCTAGGTTTAATCCATCATAATTCTTTAGCTCACTCCGCCACCCCACTTCAGACATGACCATATGCAAATCAGTCTGACCCTGTGCCTCATGGGAACAGTCCAGCCCGAGCTGCCAAGCCATGTCTTCCCTGGACCGGAAACAAGCATCCTGGGACCGGTTTCTGGCTAATGAGCCGTCATCAGCCATGCTGGCTTGAATTCTGTGGCAAAGTGAGCAAGGGACCCACGTCTGGGCATACCCTGCCAACTTAGGGCGAACAAAGCAAAACCAAAGGTAATGATGGACGGAGTGTTGAACATTGCAAGCACTCACCCCCAGTCAACTGATCTGGGTTTAATCCATCATCATTCTTTAGCTCACTCCGCCACCCCATTTCAGACATGGCCATATGCAAATCAGTCTGACCCTTTACCTCATTGGAACAGTCCTGCCCGAACTGCCAAGCCATGTCTTCCCTGGACCTGAAACAAGCATCCTGGGACCGGTTTCTGGCTAATCAGCCAGGCTAGCTTGAATCCAGTGGCAAAGTGAACAAGGGACCAACATCTGGGCATACCCTGCCAACTTAGGGCGAACAAAGCAGAACCAAAAGAAATGATGGACGGAGTGTTGAACATTGCAGGCACTCATCCCCAGCAAACTGATCTGGGTTTAATCCATCATAATTCTTTAGCTCACTCCGCCACCCCATTTCAGACATGTCCATATGCAAATAAGTCTGACACTTTGCCTCATGGGAACAGTCCAGCCTGAACTGCCAAGCAATGTCTTCCCTGGACCGGAAACAAGCATCCTGGGACCGTTTTCTGGCTAATCAGCCGTCATCAGCCAGGCTAGCTTGAATTCAGTGGCAAAGTGAGCAAGGGAACCACGTCTGGGCATACCCTGCCAACTTAGGGTGAACAAAGCAAAACCAAAGGGAATGATGGACGGAGTGTTGAACATTGCAAGCACTCACCCCCTGTCAACTGATCTGGGTTTAATCCATCATCATTCTTTAGCTCACTCCGCCACCCCACTTCAGACATGACCATATGCAAACCAGTCTGACCCTGTGCCTCATGGGAACAGTCCAGCCCGAGCTGCCAAGCCATGTCTTACCTGGACCGGAAACAAGCATCCTGGGACCGGTTTCTGGCTAATGAGCCGTCATCAGCCAGGCTAGCTTTAATTCTGTGGCAAAGTGAGCAAGGGACCCACGTCAAGGCATACCCTGCCAACTTAGGGCGAACAAAGCAAAACCAAAGGTAATGATGGACGGAGTGTTGAACATTGCAAGCACTCACCCCCAGTCAACTGATCTGGGTTTAATCCAACAGCATTCTTTATCTCACTCCGCCACCCCATTTCAGACATGGCCATATGCAAATCAGTCTGACCCTTTACCTCATTGGAACAGTCCTGCCCGAACTGCCAAGCCATGTCTTCCCTGGACCTCAAACAAGCATCCTGGGACCGGTTTCTGGCTAATCAGCCAGGCTAGCTTGAATCCAGTGGCAAAGTGAACAAGGGACCCACATCTGGGCATACCCTGCCAACTTAGGGCGAACAAAGCAGAACCAAAGGAAATGATGGACGGAGTGTTGAACATTGCAGGCACTCACCCCCAGCAAACTGATCTGGGTTTAATCCATCATAATTCTCTAGCTCACTCCGCCACCCCATTTCAGACATGGCCATATGCAAATCAGTCTGACCCTGTGCCTCATGGGAACAGTCCAGCCCGAACTGCCAAGCCATGTCTTCCCTGGTCCGGAAACAAGAATCCTGGGACCGCTTTCTGGCTAATGAGCTGCCATCAGCCATGCTAGCATGAATTCTGTGGCAAAGTGAGCAAGGGACCCACGTCTGGGCATACCCTGCCAACTTAGGGAAAACAAAGCAAAACCAAAGGTAATGATGGACGGAGTGTTGAACATTGCAAGCACTCACCCCCAGTCAACTGATCTGGGTTTAATCCATCATCATTCTTTAGCTCACTCCGCCACCCCATTTCAGACATGGCCATATGCAAATCAGTCTGACCCTTTACCTCATTGGAACAGTCCTGCCCGAACTGCCAAGCCATGTCTTCCCTGGACCTGAAACAAGCATCCTGGGACCGGTTTCTGGCTAATCAGCCGTCATCAGCCAGGCTAGCTTGAATCCAGTGGCAAAGTGAGCAAGGGACCCAAGTCTGGGCATACTCTGCCAATTTAGGATGAACAAAGCAAAACCAAAGGTAATGATGGACGGAGTGTTGAACATTGCAAGCACTCACCCCTGTCAACTGATCTGGGTTTAATCCATCATCATACTTTAGCTCACTCCGCCACCCCATTTCAGACATGGCCATATGCAAATCAGTCTGACCCTGTGCATCATGGGAACAGTCCAGCCTCAACTGCCAAGCAATGTCTTCCCTGGTCCGGAAACAAGCATCCTGGGACCGGTTTCTGGCTAATCAGCCATCGTCAGCCAGGCTAGCTTGAATCTAGTGGCAAAGTGAGCAAGGGACCCACATATGGGCATACCCTGCCAACTTAGGGTGAACAAAGCAAAACCAAAGGGAATGATGGACGGAGTGTTGAACATTGCAAGCACTCACCCCCAGTCAACTGAGCTGCGTTTAATCCATCATCATTCTTTAGCTCACTCCGCCACCGCAGTTCAGACATGGCCATATGCAAATCAGTCTAACCATGTGCCCCATGGAGACAGTCCAGCCCGAACTGCCAAGCCATATCTTCCCTGGACCGGAAGGAAGAATCCTGGGACCGGTTTCTGGCTAATCAGCCGTCATCAGCCAGGCTAACCTGAATCCAGTGGCAAAGTGAGCAAGGTACCCACGTCTGGGCATACCCTGCCAACTTAGGGCGAACAAAGCAAAACCAAAGGGAAGGATGAACGGAGTGTTAAACATTGCAAGCACTCACCCCCAGTCAACTGATCTGGGTTTAATCCATCATCATTCTTTAGCTCACTCCGCCACCCGTGTTCAGACATGGCCATGTGGAAATCAGTCTGACCCTGTGCCTCATGGGAACAGTCCAGCCCGAAATTCCAAGCAATGTCTTCCCTGGACAGGAAACAAGCATCCTGGGACCGGTTTCTAGCTAATCAGCCGTCATGAGCCAGTCTAGCTTGAATCCAGGGGCAAAGTGAGCAAGGGACCCACATCTGGGCATACCCTGCCAACTTAGGGTGAACAAAGCAAAACCAAAGGGAATCATGGACGGAGTGTTGAATATTGCAAGGACTCACCCCCTGTCAACTGATCTATGTTTAATCCATCATCATTCTTTAGCTCAATCCGCCACCCCAGTTCAGACATGGCCATATGCAAATCAGTCTGACCCTGTGCCCCATGGGAACAGTCCAGCCCGAACTGCCAAGCCATGTCTTCCCTGGCCCGGAAACAAGAATCCCGGGACTGGTTTCCGGCTAATGAGCCTCCATCAGCCAGGCTAGCTTGAATTCTGTGGCAAAGTGAGCAAGGGACATACGTCTGGGCATACCCTGCCAACTTAGGGCAAACAAAGCAAAACCAAAGGTAATGATGGACGGAATGTTGAACATTGCAAGCACTCACCCCCTGTCAACTGATCTCGGTTTAATCCATCATCATTCTTTAGCTCACTCCGCCGCCCCACTTCAGACATGGCCATATGCAAATCAGTCTGACCCTGTGCCTCATGGGAACAATCCTGCTCGAACTGCCAAGCCATGTCTTCCCTGGACCGGAAGCATGAATCCTGCGACCGGTTTCCGGCTAATGAGCCGCCATCAGCCAGGGTAGCTTGAATTCTGTGGCAAAGTGAGCAAGGGACCCACATCTGGGCATACCCTGCCAACTTAGGGCGAACAAAGCAAAACCAAAGGGAATGATGGACGGAGTGTTAAACATTGCAAGCACTCACCGCCAGCAAACTGATCGGGGTTTAATCCATCATCATTCTTTAGCTCAATCTGCCACCACATTTCAGACATGGCCATATGCAAATCAGTCTGACCCTGTGCCTCATGGGAACAGTCCAGCCTGAACTTCCAAGCAATGTCTTCCATTGACCAGACACAAGCATCCTGGGACCAGTTTCTGGCTAATGAGCCGTCATCAGCTAGGCTAGCTTGAATCCAGTGGCAAAGTGAGCAAGGGACCCACGTCTGGGCATACCCTGCCAAATTAGGCCGAACAAAGCAAAACCAAAGGGATTGATGGACGGAGTGTTGAACATTGCAAGCACTCACCCCAGTCAACTGATCTGGGTTTAATCCTTCATCATTCTATAGCTCACTCCGCCCCCCCATTTCAGACATGGCCATATGCAAATCAGTCTGACCGTGTGCCTCATGGGAACAGTCCAGCCCAAACTGCCAAGCAATGTCTTCCCTGGAGCGGAAACAAGCATCCTGGGAGTGGTTTCTGGCTAATCAGCCGTCATCAGCCAGGCTAGCTTGAATCCAGTGGCAAAGTGAGCAAGGGACCCACATCTGGGCATACCCTCCCAACTTAGGGCGAACAAAGCAAAACCAAAGGGAATGATGGACGGAGTCTTGAACATTGCAAGCACTCACCCCCTGTCAACTGACCTGGGTTTCATCCATCATCATTCTTTAGCTCACTCCGCCACCCCACTTCAGACATGGCCATATGCAAATCAGTCTGACACTTTGCCTCATGGGAACAGTCCAGCCCAAACTGCCAAGCCATGTCTTCCCTGGACCGGAAACAAGAATCCTGGGACCGGTTTCTGGCTAATGAGCTGCCATCAGCCATGCTAGCTTGAATTCTGTGGCAAAGTGAGCAAGGGACCCAAGTCTGGGCATACCCTGCCAACTTAGGGCGAACAAAGCAAAAGCAATGGTAATGATGGACGGAGTGTTGAACATTGCAAGCACTCACCCCCAGTCAACTGATCTGGGTTTAATCCATCATCATTCTTTAGCTCACTCCGCCACCCCATTTCAGACATGTCCATATGCAAATCAGTCTGACACTTTGCCTCATGGGAACAGTCCAGCCTGAACTGCCAAGCAATGTCTTCCCTGGACTGGAAACAAGCATCCTGGGACCGGTTTCTGGCTAATCAGCCGTCATCAGCCAGGCTAGCTTGAATTCAGTGGCAAAGCGAGCAAGGGAACCACGTCTGGGCCTACCCTGCCAACTTAGGGTGAACAAAGCAAAACCAAAGGGAATGATGGACGGAGTGTTGAACATTGCAAGCACTCACCCTCTGTCAACTGATCTGGGTTTAATCCATCATAATTCTTTAGCTCACTCCGCCACCCCACTTCAGACATGACCATATGCAAATCAGTCTGACCCTGTGCCTCATGGGAACAGTCCAGCCCGAGCTGCCAAGCCATGTCTTCCCTGGACCGGAAACAAGCATCCTGGGACCGGTTTCTGGCTAATGAGCCGTCATCAGCCATGCTGGCTTGAATTCTGTGGCAAAGTGAGCAAGGGACCCACGTCTGGGCATACCCTGCCAACTTAGGGCGAACAAAGCAAAACCAAAGGTAATGATGGACGGAGTGTTGAACATTGCAAGCACTCACCCCCAGTCAACTGATCTGGGTTTAATCCATCATCATTCTTTAGCTCACTCCGCCACCCCATTTCAGACATGGCCATATGCAAATCAGTCTGACCCTTTACCTCATTGGAACAGTCCTGCCCGAACTGCCAAGCCATGTCTTCCCTGGACCTGAAACAAGCATCCTGGGACCGGTTTCTGGCTAATCAGCCAGGCTAGCTTGAATCCAGTGGCAAAGTGAACAAGGGACCAACATCTGGGCATACCCTGCCAACTTAGGGCGAACAAAGCAGAACCAAAAGAAATGATGGACGGAGTGTTGAACATTGCAGGCACTCATCTCCAGCAAACTGATCTGGGTTTAATCCATCATAATTCTTTAGCTCACTCCGCCACCCCATTTCAGACATGGCCATATGCAAATCAGTCTGACCCTGTGCCTCATGGGAACAGTCCAGCCTGAACTTCCAAGCAATGTCTTCCCTGGACCGGAAACAAGCATCCTGGGACTGGTTTCTGGCTAATCAGCCGTCATCAGCCAGGCTAGCTTGAATCCAGTGGCAAAGTGAGCAAGGGACCCACGTCTGGGCATACCCTGCCAACTTAGGGCGAACAAAGCAAAACCAAAGGGAAAGATGGACGGAGTGTTGAACATTGCAAGCACTCACCCCCTGTCAACTGATCTGGGTTTAATCCTTCATCATTCTATAGCTCACTCCGCCACCCCAGTTCAGACATGGCCATATGCAAATCAGTCTGACCCTGTGCCTCATGGGAACAGTCCAGCCCAAACTGCCAAGCAATGTTTTCCCTGGAGCGGAAACAAGCATCCTGGGACCGGTTTCTGGCTAATCAGCCAGGCTAGCTTGAATCCAGTGGCAAAGTGAGCAAGGGACCCACATCTGGGCATACCCTGCCAACTTAGGGCGAACAAAGCAAAACCAAAGGGAATGATGGACGGAGTCTTGAACATTGCAAGCACTCACCCCCTGTCAACTGACCTGGGTTTAATCCATCATCATTCTTTAGCTCACTCTGCCACCCCACTTCAGACATGGTCATATGCAAATCAGTCTGACCCTGTGCCTCATGGGAACAGTCCAGCCCGAACTGCCAAGCCATGTCTTCCCTGGACCCGAAACAAGAATCCTGGGACCGGTTTCTGGCTAATGAGCTGCCATCAGCCATGCTAGCTTGAATTCTGTGGCAAAGTGAGCAAGGGACCCACGTCTGGGCATACCCTGCCAACTTAGGGAAAACAAAGCAAAACCAAAGGTACTGATGGACGGAGTGTTGAACATTGCAAGCACTCACCCCCAGTCAACTGATCTGGGTTTAATCCATCATCATTCTTTAGCTCACTCCGCCACCCCATTTCAGACATGTCCATATGCAAATAAGTCTGACACTTTGCCTCATGGAAACAGTCCAGCCTGAACTGCCAAGCAATGTCTTCCCTGGACCGGAAACAAGCATCCTGGGACCGTTTTCTGGCTAATCAGCCGTCATCAGCCAGGCTAGCTTGAATTCAGTGGCAAAGTGAGCAAGGGAACCATGTCTGGGCATACCCTGCCAACTTAGGGTGAACAAAGCAAAACCAAAGGGAATGATGGACGGAGTGTTGAACATTGCAAGCACTCACCCCCTGTCAACTGATCTGGGTTTAATCCATCATCATTCTTTAGCTCACTCCGCCACCCCACTTCAGACATGACCATATGCAAACCAGTCTGACCCTGTGCCTCATGGGAACAGTCCAGCCCGAGCTGCCAAGCCATGTCTTCCCTGGACCGGAAACAAGCATCCTGGGACCGGTTTCTGGCTAATGAGCCGTCATCAGCCAGGCTAGCTTTAATTCTGTGGCAAAGTGAGCAAGGGACCCACGTCAAGGCATACCCTGCCAACTTAGGGCGAACAAAGCAAAACCAAAGGTAATGATGGACGGAGTGTTGAACATTGCAAGCACTCACCCCCAGTCAACTGATCTGGGTTTAATCCATCAGCATTCTTTATCTCACACCGCCACCCCATTTCAGACATGGCCATATGCAAATCAGTCTGACCCTTTACCTCATTGGAACAGTCCTGCCCGAACTGCCAAGCCATGTCTTCCCTGGACCTCAAACAAGCATCCTGGGACCGGTTTCTGGCTAATCAGCCAGGCTAGCTTGAATCCAGTGGCAAAGTGAACAAGGGACCAACATCTGGGCATACCCTGCCAACTTAGGATGAACAAAGCAAACCCAAAGGGAATGATGGACGGAGTGTTGAACATTGCAAGCACTCACCCCCTGTCAGCTGATCTGGGTTTAATCCATCATCATTCTTTAGGTCACTTCAACACCCCAGTTCAGACATGGCCATATGCTAATCAGCCTGGCCCTGTGCCTCATGGGAGCAGTCCAGCCCGAACTGCCAAGCCATGTCTTCCCTGGACCAGAAACAAGCATCCTGTGACCGGTTTCTGGCTAATCAGCCGTCATCAGCCAGGCTAGCTTGAATTCTGTGGCAAAGTGAGCAAGGGACCCACGTCTGGGCATACCCTGCCAACTTAGGGCGAACAAAGCAGAACCAAAGTGAATAATGGACGGATTGTTGAACATTGCAGGCACTCAGCCCCAGCAAACTGATCTGGGTTTAATCCATCATAATTCTTTAGCTCACTCCGCCACCCCATTACAGACATGGCCATATGCAAATCAGTCTGACCCTGTGCCTCATGGGAACAGTCCAGCCTGAACTTCCAAGCACTGTCTTCCCTGGACCGGAAACAAGCATCCTGGGACTGGTTTCTGGCTAATCAGCCGTCATCAGCCAGGCTAGCTTGAATCCAGTGGCAAAGTGAGCAAGGGACCCACGTCTGGGCATACCCTGCCAACTTAGGGCGAACAAAGCAGAACCAAAGGGATAGATGGACGGAGTGTTGAACATTGCAAGCACTCACCCCCTGTCAACTGATCTGGGTTTAATCCTTCATCATTCTATAGCTCACTCCGCCACCCCATTTCAGACATGGCCATATGCAAATCAGTCTGACCCTGTGCCTCATGGGAACAGTACAGCCCGAACTGCCAAGCCATGTCTTCCCTGGACCGGAAACAAGCATCCTGGCACCGGTTTCTGGCTAATCAGCCGTCATCAGCCAGGCTAGCTTGAATCCAGTGGCAAAGTGAGCAAGGGACCCACGTCTGGGCATCCTCTGCCAACTTAGGATGAACAAAGCAAAACCAAAGGGAATGATGGACGGAGTGTTGAATATTGCAAGCACTCACCCCCTGTCAACTGATCTGGGTTTAATCCATCATCATTCTTTAGCTCACTCCGCCACCCCAGTTCAGACATGGCCATATGCAAATCAGTCTGACCCTGTGACCCATGGGAACAGTCCAACCCGAACTGCTAAGCCATGTCTTCCCTGGACCAGAAACAAACATCCTGGGACCGGTTTCTGGCTAATCAGCCGTCATCAGCCAGGCTAGCTTGAATTCTGTGGCAAAGTGAGCAAGGGACCCACGTCTGGGCATACCCTGCCAACTTAGGGCGAACAAAGCAGAACCAAAGTGAATAATGGACGGATTGTTGAACATTGCAGGCACTCAGCCCCAGCAAACTGATCTGGGTTTAATCCATCATAATTCTTTAGCTCACTCCGCCACCCCATTACAGACATGGCCATATGCAAATCAGTCTGACCCTGTGCCTCATGGGAACAGTCCAGCCTGAACTTCCAAGCACTGTCTTCCCTGGACCGGAAACAAGCATCCTGGGACTGGTTTCTGGCTAATCAGCCGTCATCAGCCAGGCTAGCTTGAATCCAGTGGCAAAGTGAGCAAGGGACCCACGTCTGGGCATACCCTGCCAACTTAGGGCGAACAAAGCAGAACCAAAGGGATTGATGGACGGAGTGTTGAACATTGCAAGCACTCACCCCCTGTCAACTGATCTGGGTTTAATCCATCATCATTCTTTAGCTCACTCCGCCACCCGAGTTCAGACATGGCCATGTGCAAATCAGTCTGACCCTGTGCCTCATCGGAACAGTCCTGCCCGAACTGCCAAGCCATGTCTTCCCTGGACCAGAAACAAGCACCTTGGGACCGGTTTCTGGCTAATGAGCCATCATCAGCCAGGCTAGCTTGATTTCTGTGGCAAAGTGAGCAAGGGACCTACGTCTGGGCATACCCTGCCAACTTAGGGCGAACAAAGCAAAACCAAAGGTAAGGATGGACAGAGTGTTGAACATTGCAATCACTCACCCCCAGTCAACTGATCTGGGTTTAATCCATCATCATTCTTTAGCTCACTCCGCCACCCCATTTCAGACATGGCCATATGCAAATCAGTCTGACTCTTTACCTCATTGGAACAGTCCTGCCCGAACTGCCAAGCCATGTCTTCCCTGGACCTGAAACAAGCATCCTGGGACCGGTTTCTGGCTAATCAGCCGTCATCAGCCAGGCTAGCTTGAATCCAGTGGCAAAGTGAACAAGGGACCAACATCTGGGCATACCCTGCCAACTTAGGGCGAGCAAAGCAAAACCAAAGGGAATGATGGACGGAGTGTTGAACATTGCAGGCACTCACCCCCAGCATACTGATCTGGGTTTAATCCATCATAATTCTTTAGCTCACTCCGCCACCGCATTTCAGACATGGCCATATGCAAATCAGCCTGACCCTTTACCTCATGGGAACAGTCCAGCCTGAACTTCCAAGCAATGTCTTCCCTGGACCGGAAACAAGCATCCTGGGATCGGTTTCTGGCTAATCAGCCGTCATCAGCCAGGCTAGCTTGAATCCAGTGGCAAAGTGAGCAAGGGACCCACGTCTGGGCATACCCTGCCAACTTAGGGCGAACAAAGCAAAACCAAAGGGAAAGATGGACGGAGTGTTGAACATTGCAAGCACTCACCCCCTGTCAACTGATCTGGGTTTAATCCATCATCATTCTTTAGCTCACTCCACCACCCCAGTTCAGACATGGCCATATGCAAATCAGTCTGACCCTGTGCCTCATGGGAACAGTCTAGCCCAAACTGCGAAGCCATGTCTTCCCTGGACTGGAAACAAACATCCTGGCACCGGTTTCTGGCTAATCAGCCGTCATTAGCCAGGCTAGCTTGAATCCAGTGGCAAAGTGGGCAAGGGACCTACGTCTGGGCATACCCTGCCAACTTAGGATGAACAAAGCAAAACCAAAGGGAATGATGGACGGAGTGTTAAACATTGCAAGCACTCACCCCCTGTCAACTGATCTGGGTTTAATCCATCATCATTCTTTAGGTCACTACGACACCCCAGTTCAGACATGGCCATATGCTAATTAGTCTGACCCTGTGCCTCATGGGAACAGTCCAGCCCGAACTGCCAAGCCATGTCTTCCCTGGACCGGAAACAAGCATCCTTGGGACCGGTTTCTGGCTAATTAGCCACCATCAGCTAGGCTAGCTTGAATCCAGTGGCAAAGTGAGCAAGGGACCCACGTCTGGGCATACCCTGCCAACTTAGGACGAACAAAGCAAAACCAAAGGGAATGATGGACGGAGTGTTGAACATTGCAAGCACTCACCCAC
>NW_028187632.1:0-4000 GCF_964204655.1 Triturus cristatus | reverse complement strand
GGGCTCACGTTATTCTGAGTCGTCAATGTGATGGCATTCACGTTGAAGGTAATTCATTGGCTGATGAAGCCGCGAAAGGGGCAGTACGCACAGCTTCCGTAGCTGCAATCACTCGTTCAAAAACTAGGATAGACTGTGATATTATGGTTGCGGTCATTGCTTCACATAAAGGCAGCTCTGCAGTACCAAGGACATTTTCACTCAAGTACTTGTAGACCAGGTTTGATTGTTGCAGCACACGAGGGTTTGGGCTCTGGGCACACAGGTGTTACAGCGACTATTTCATTTTTTTTTTTTATATAACTCTTTTTATTAACAAATATCGGCAAATTGTACAGTACAGAGGATCGGGCACGTAAGATATCACAATACATATGGATGGAAAAACATACACAAATTACAGTAGAAATGAACATTACGGGGAGCTAGGGTCTTCCTGTTGGATGCTGCGAGGTGGGGTACAAATATCGCCTCTATAAGTATTCCATAGGCGCCAGACATGTGACCACTTCCTGGGGCACCCCCTTGCCAGATATACTGTTTTTTCTCTAAACATACCCCAATCGAGATTCCTTTCCCAGGCCTCCAAGGTGGGCGGATCCACTGCCCCCCCATAGTAGAGCTATATTTCTTTTGGCTAACATGAACCCCAAAGTGGCCCACTGAGTCTGTGAGGCGTTTCAATCGGTGGGCTCCCATATATTTAGAAGGCATCTCCTTGCCTCTGGCCGGAGAGTGATTCGTAACACCTTACTGATTGTCTCATGGATTTGAAGCCAATAAGAGTTGATATGTGTGCACTGCCAGATAATGTGCATGTGTGTGCCCGAGAGGCCACAGCGCCTTTTACATTCTCCTGTGTCGGCCCACCCCATGCTCACCAATCGAGGCCCCGTCATGTAAATTCTGTGGAGGATTTTTAATTGAACCAGCCTTAAGCGTGCTGGAATAGTTACGACTCTAGGGGAGGATACCGCCGACTGCCAGTCCTCGTCATCCAATTCTATCCCGTCTTGTACCCAGTTAATTAGCTTTTTATATATTAGTGAGATAGTCTTTTCGGGGAGATGACCATGATCTGTCTTCTAGCAGGGATGCCTCCGGGGGATCAGTCCCTTTGGGTAGCAAGGACTGGAGTGAGTGTCCTACCTGCATATAACGGAAGTACTCAGTCCTCCATTTCGTATTCAGTTTGAAGCTCCTTGAAGGTCTTGATCCCTCCCCTCCCCCACATATCCTTAATAACTGAAATTCCTATAAGATCCCACCTGTCGAAGCCCTTCATTTTCCTGGGATCGCCCAGCTTCTCTGAGTCCCAGAGGGGCTGCCTAATGTTAACTTATGTCTCCATCCCAGAGAACTGGTGACATTGTGCCATATTGTGTTTCGTGGGGCCTGTTAACAAAAAACGCTTGGGTCTGGAGTAAAGAGCTCTGTTGTAGTTCCCACCAGGAAGGAGCCACCTATCCATGGCATAGCCCGGATCGTCAGCACGACCGAACGTGCCGTGGTTGATAGCCGTAAGCTGGGAGGCCCAGTAGTACTTCCTGATATCCGGGAGACTGATGCTTCCGTCGTACCAGTTCAGAGTTAGTTTACTTAGCGCAATTCGAGGTCTACCGTCACATAAAAGCTCTCTTTGCATGCCCTCAAAGTAAGACGCCGGTACTATATCTAAAGTATTTTGCAGGACATAGAGGAATCTGGGCAGGGCCATCATTTTAAAGAGGGCGGTCCTACCCAGAAGTGAGATAGGGAGCTTTCTCCAATTGTTGATGTCGCTTTTGAGTTTCTGGAGAGGGGGAAAAATATTAAGGGTATACCTGACTGAGGGGTTAAGGGAGCTGAAGATCCCAAGTATTTAAATCTGTCATTCTTAATTTGTATTTGACAATCTCTGGGAGGAGTAGGAGGGCTTCCCCTCAGAACAAACAGTAGGGATTTCCCCCAATTAATGGTGAGCCCTGAAAAACCTTCCGTAGACCGTCAGAATGTCTAGAACGACTACAAGGGACTTCTGGGGATAGATTAATGAAGGAGAGGAAGCGCACTCGTTTTCAACTGTGTACTCTTAGTAAACAAAGTTTGGGTGCAGACGAGTAGATCCCCCTGAGTAGGGATGAGAAAACTGTGCGAAGCACGTTCTGGTAGGAAGCGTGTCACTCGAGTTGCACTCCGGTGAAGAAATTAATCAAGCGAAGGTTATATTCTATAATTCATAAATTTATTCAGTTCACATGAGATTAATCATTCCTTTGAAAGATATGTAGTTGTCACTGAAGAATGTACATCACAAACGAGTATATTAAGATTCATAACTCGATGTAGCCCTTTTTTTTTTTTTTTTTATTCTATAATTCATAAATTTATTCAGTTCACATGAGATTAATCATTCCTTTGAAAGATATGTAGTTGTCACTGAAGAATGTACATCACAAACGAGTATATTAAGATTCATAACTCGATGTAGCCCAATGCATTTCGGGCCTATGTGGCCCTTCGTCAGGGGCAGCACTAAAAGGGAGGATACAAGGGAACAGCTATTACTCAATATGATAATGTAATCATTGTAAAAAGCAAGATACAGAAAACATCAATTCACATTTCAAAAAATTAAGTATAACTGTGAGACCAGCGAACAGGGGTGTCTGCTAAGTATGAGAAATGAAAAATAAATTAAAACGGTAGGTGCGTGAACACATGCATTGTTTTATGTAAAAGAATTGTGATGAATGAGCTGGATTGACAGGATGCACCAGCGTGGGTGGTAAATGGTGTGAAAACTGTCAAATATTAAAACTGGATTGCGTGCGAATAGAAATGATCTTAAACAAGAAACCATGTGAAGGAAGTCGAACAACGTACGTGCAACGTCACGAGTGTACAAGATCGGGGTGCGATAGGTATAAGAACAGTAAACTATACAAAGATAGCGCGAGAGTCCAAGGATGAAAAAGTGAAAAAGAACACCAAAAGTATGTGAGTAAAGAAGGTGAACGCAGAACAGCATGAATATCTGGGAGCGTAACAGTGTATCAAGTGGCGTGCATTACTTACATGAAGATAGTCGATTCGAGCAGAACGGTCAAACGGGCCGGCTTCTCAACGGGTTAGTAGACTGTGAATAGCGCGCGGTTTTTAAAGAAAGCGTGTCAGGTGATAATTATCACTAATCAGGTGTGTAAGGCTTCATAGCCAATCATATGCATCGCTACTCGTTAATGTGTCATCTAACATGTGTAAAACCGATAGGTTGATAGTGGAAGGAAAAGACCAATCAAAGCGGGAGAATGTAAGCCTGTTTACGTAGTGCAAACGACTACGTAGCGCGTGTAAAAAGTTACGTGGAAGGTAAAAACTGTGTCTAAATTCAAGACGTAATGGTAAATAGAGTCAAAGGGAAAAAAGATGTAAAAAGGAATATATAAGAAAGGGGAGAGTGCACAGATGCAGGTATACAAAGAGGACGTACCGTGTGACGAAAACGTGGGTGTTAATGTCTTAATCCAGTTAATGGCAAAGAAATGTCAAGTGAATGTGTGAGAGTGTATACAAGGTAAAATGCGGAAATAAAAATTAAAAATGTGACACATGATTCAATGGTAGTTGCAAACACGCAGTAAACTGAAAAGTGCTAACATACAATGCTAGTAAATAATAATTGCTAGTGCAACAAATAGTTGGCAAAAATAAACAAATAAGGTAAAACATCAGGAAATGCAAGGTTGTAGGGTTCCGGGTCTCATGGGTGTGACCCCAATGATTCATATCAAAGTGTATTCTGAAAACTGGAAAACAGTTCGGAATCAGAGAACATTACAAAAAGCAACCTAGATCAAAGCGATCATTGAGTCCTTTAGGATGAATCGAATCAAGTTTGTTGATCCAAAAAACTTCACGTTGTAATAGATGTTGGGTGTTGTTTCGTCCTTTTATAATCGGTACTTGTTCGAGAATCAAGAAGCGTAGTTGGCAAATGTTGTGTTGAAAGCGATCAAAA
>NW_028187631.1:75000-91453 GCF_964204655.1 Triturus cristatus | reverse complement strand
CACCACCACGTCCAGCTCCACCACCACCACGTCCAGCTCCACCACCACCACGTCCAGCTCCACCACCACCACGTCCAGCTCCACCACCACCACGTCCAGCTCCACCACCACCACGTCCAGCTCCACCACCACCACGTCCAGCTCCACCACCACCACCACGTCCAGCTCCACCACCACCACCACGTCCAGCTCCACCACCACCACCACGTCCAGCTCCACCACCACCACCACGTCCAGCTCCACCACCACCACCACGTCCAGCTCCACCACCACCACCACGTCCAGCTCCACCACCACCACCACGTCCAGCTCCACCACCACCACCACGTCCACCACCACCACCACCATGTCCTCCACCTCCACCACCACGTCCCCCTCCTCCACCACCACGTCCCCCTCCTCCACCACCACTCCCCCTCCTCCACCACCACGTCCCCCTCCTCCACCACCACGTCCCCCTCCTCCACCACCACGTCCCCCTCCTCCAACCACGTCCTCCTCCTCCACCACGTCCTCCTCCTCCACCACGTCCTCCTCCTCCACCACGTCCTCCCACCACCACGTCCTCCACCACACGTCCTCCACCACCACGTCCTCCACCACCACGTCCTCCACCACCACGTCCTCCACCACCACCACCATGTCCTCCACCACCACCACCATGTCCTCCACCACCACCACCATGTCCTCCACCACCACCACCATGTCCTCCACCACCACCACCATGTCCTCCACCACCACCACCATGTCCTCCACACCCACCACCATGTCCTCCACCACCACCACCATGTCCTCCACCACCACCACCATGTCCTCCACCACCACCACCATGTCCTCCACCACCACCACCATGTCCTCCACCACCACCACCATGTCCTCCACCACCACCACCATGTCCTCCACCACCACCACCATGTCCTCCACCACCACCACCATGTCCTCCACCACCACCACCATGTCCTCCACCACCACCACCATGTCCTCCACCACCACCACCATGTCCTCCACCACCACCACCATGTCCTCCTCCTCCACCACCATGTCCTCCTCCTCCACCACCACCACGTCCTCCTCCTCCTCCACCACCACCACGTCCTCCTCCACCACGTCCTCCTCCTCCTCCACCACCACCACGCCCTCCTCCTCCTCCACCACCACCACGTCCTCCTCCTCCACCACCACCACGTCCTCCTCCACCACGTCCTCCTCCTCCTCCACCACCACCACGTCCTCCTCCACCACGTCCTCCTCCTCCACCACCACCACGTCCTCCTCCTCCACCACCACCACGTCCTCCTCCTCCGCCACCACGTCCTCCTCCACCACCACGTCCTCCTCCTCCTCCACCACCACGTCCTCCTCCTCCTCCACCACCACGTCCTCCTCCTCCTCCACCACCACGTCCTCCTCCTCCTCCACCACCACGTCCTCCTCCTCCTCCACCACGTCCTCCTCCTCCACCACCACGTCCTCCTCCACCACCACCACGTCCTCCTCCACCACCACCACCACCACATCCTCCTCCACCACCACGTCCTCCACCACCACCACGTCGTCCTCCACCAACACCACCACGTCGTCCTCCACCTCATCATCTCCACCACCACGTCTCCACCTCCTCCTCCACCACCACCACGTCCTCCACCTCCTCCTCCACCACCACCACGTCCTCCACCTCCTCCACCACCACCACCACGTCCTCCACCTCCTCCACCACCACCACCACGTCCTCCACCTCCTCCACCACCACGTCCTCCACCACCACCACGTCCTCCACCACCACCATGTCCTCCTCCACCACGTCGTCCTCCTCCACCACCACGTCCTCCTCCACCACCACCACACGTCGTCCACCACCACCACGTCGTCCACCACCACCACGTCGTCCACCACCACCACGTCGTCCACCACCACCACGTCGTCCACCACCACCACGTCGTCCACCACCACCACGTCCTCCTCCACCACCACGTCCTCCACCACCACGTCCTCCACCACCACCACCACATCCACCACCACCACCACATCCACCACCACCACCACATCCACCACCAGCACCACATCCACCACCAGCACGTCCTCCACCACCATGTCCTCCTCCTCCACCACCACGTCGTCCTCCACCACCACGTCGTCCTCCACCACCACGTCGTCCTCCACCACCACGTCCTCCACCACCACCACATCCACCACCACCACCACATCCACCACGTCCTCCTCACCACCACGTCCTCCTCCACCACCATGTCCTCCTCCACCACCACCACCACGTCCTCCACCACCACCACGTCCTCCACCACCACCACGTCCACCACCACCATCACGTCCTCCTCCTCCACCACCACGTCCTCCTCCTCCACTTCCACCACCACCACGTCCTCCACCACCACCACATTCTCCACCACGTCCTCCACCACCACCTGTCCTCCACCACCACCACGTCCTCCTCCACCACGTCCTCCTCCTCCACCACCACCACGTCGTCCTCCACCAACCACCACCACGTCCTCCACCACCACCACCCACGTCCTCCACCACCCCACCACGTCCTCCTCCACCCCACCACGTCCTCCTCCACCCCACCACGTCCTCCTCCACCCCACCACGTCCTCCTCCACCCCACCACGTCCTCCTCCACCCCACCACGTCCTCCTCCACCCCACCACGTCCTCCTCCACCCCACCACGTCCTCCTCCACCCCACCACGTCCTCCTCCACCCCACCACGTCCTCCTCCACCCCACCACGTCCTCCTCCACCCCACCACGTCCTCCTCCACCCCACCACGTCCCCTCCTCCACCACCACGTCCTTCTCCACCCCACCACGTCCTTCTCCACCCCACCACGCCTCCCTCCACCCCACCACGTCCTCCCTCCACCCCACCACGTCCTCCTCCACCCCACCACGTCCTCCTCCACCCCACCACGTCCTCCTCCACCCCACCACGTCCTCCTCCTCCACCACCACGTCCTCCTCCTCCACCACCACGTCCTCCTCCTCCACCACCACGTCCTCCTCCTCCACCACCACGTCCTCCTCCTCCACCACCACGTCCTCCTCCTCCACCACCACGTCCTCCTCCTCCACCACCACGTCCTCCTCCACCACCACCACGTCCTCCTCCACCACCACCACGTCCTCCTCCTCCACCACCACGTCCTCCACCACCACCTCCTCCTCCTCCTCCACCACCACGTCCTCCTCCTCCTCCACCACCACGTCCTCCTCCTCCTCCACCACCACGTCCTCCTCCTCCTCCACCACCACGTCCTCCTCCTCCACCACCATGTCCTCCTCCACCACCACCACGTCCTCCTCGTCCACCACCACGTCCTCCTCGTCCACCACCACCACCACGTCCTCCTCGTCCACCACCACCACCACGTCCTCCTCCTCCTCCACCACCACGTCCTCCTCCTCCACCACCACCACGTCCTCCTCCTCCACCACCACCACGTCCTCCTCCTCCACCACCACCACGTCCTCCTCCACCACCACGTCCTCCTCCGCCACCACCACCACGTCCTCCTCGTCCACCACCACCACCACGTCCTCCTCGTCCACCACCACCACCACGTCCTCCTCGTCCACCACCACCACCACGTCCTCCTCGTCCACCACCACCACCACGTCCTCCTCGTCCACCACCACCACCACGTCCTCCTCGTCCACCACCACCACCACGTCCTCGTCCACCACCACCACCACGTCCTCCTCCTCCTCCACCACCACGTCCTCCTCCTCCTCCACCACCACGTCCTCCTCCACCACCACCACCACGTCCTCCTCGTCCACCACCACCACGTCCTCCTCGTCCACCACCACCACGTCCTCCTCGTCCACCACCACCACCACGTCCTCCTCGTCCACCACCACCACCACCACGTCCTCCTCCGCCACCACCACCACGTCCTCCTCGTCACCCACCACCACACCACGTCCTCCACCACCACCACGTCCTCCTCCGCCACGTCCACCACATCCTCCTCCACCACGTCCTCCTCCACCACGTCCACCACGTCCTCGTCCACCACCACCACCACGTCCTCCACCACCACCACCACGTCCACCACCACCACCACGTCCACCTCCTCCACCACCACCACCACGTCCTCCTCCACCACCACCACCACCACGTCCTCCTCCACCACCACCACCACCACCACGTCGTCCTCCTCCACCACGTCTCCTCCTCCACCACCACCTCTACCACCACCACCTCTACCACCACCACCTCTACCACCACCACCACGTCCTCCACCACCACCACGTCCACCACCACCACCACATCCTCCACCACCACCACCATGTCCTCCACCACCACCACCATGTCCTCCACCACCACCACCATGTCCTCCACCACCACCACCACGTCCACCACCACCACCACGTCCTCCTCCTCCACCACCACCATGTCCTCCACCACCATGTCCTCCACCACCACCACCACGTCCTCCTCCACCACCACCACGTCCTCCTCCACCACCACCACGTCCTCCTCCACCACCACCACGTCCTCCTCCACCACCACCACGTCCTCCTCCTCCACCACGTCCTCCTCCACCACCACGTCCTCCTCCACCACCATGTCCTCCTCCACCACCATGTCCTCCTCCACCACCATGTCCTCCTCCACCACCATGTCCTCCTCCACCACCATGTCCTCCTCCACCACCATGTCCTCCTCCACCACCATGTCCTCCTCCACCACCATGTCCTCCTCCACCACCATGTCCTCCTCCACCACCATGTCCTCCTCCACCACCATGTCCTACACCTCCTCCACCACCATGTCCTACACCTCCTCCACCACCATGTCCTCCTTCACCACCACCACGTCCTCCTTCACCACCACCACCACGTCCTCCTTCACCACCACCACCACGTCCTCCTTCACCACCACCACCACGTCCTCCTTCACCACCACCACGTCCTCCTTCACCACCACCACGTCCTCCTTCACCACCACCACGTCCTCCTTCACCACCACCACGTCCTCCTTCACCACCACCACGTCCTCCTTCACCACCACCACGTCCTCCTTCACCACCACCACGTCCTCCTTCACCACCACCACGTCCTCCTTCACCACCACCACGTCCTCCTTCACCACCACCACCACGTCCTCCTTCACCACCATCACCACGTCCTCCACCACCACCACCACGTCCTCCTTCACCACCACCACCACGTCCTCCACCACCACCACGTCCTCCACCTCCACGTCCTCTGTCCTCCACCACCTCCACCACCAGGTTCACCACCACCACCACGTCCTCCTCCACCACCACCACCACGTCCTCCTCCACCACCACCACCACGTCCTCCTCCACCCCCACCACGTCCTCCACCTCCACCACCACGTCCTCCTCCACCACCACGTCCACCTCCACCACCACGTCCTCCACCACCACGTCCTCCACCACCACGTCTTCCTCCACCCCCACCACGTCCTCCACCCCCACCACGTCCTCCACCCCCACCACGTCCTCCACCTCCACCACCACGTCCTCCTCCTCCACCACGTCCTCCTCCACCTCCACAACCACCACGTCCTCCTCCACCACCACGTCCACCTCCACCTCCACGTCGTCCTCCTCCACCACCACCACCACGTCCTCCACCACCACCACCATGTCCTCCACCACCACGTCCTCCTCCTCCACCACCATGTCCTCCTCCACCACCACCACGTCCACCACCACCACGTCCACCACGTCCTCCTCCACCACCACCACCATGTCCTCCACCACCATGTCCTCGACCACCATGTCCTCCACCACCACCACCATGTCCTCCACCACCACCACCATGTCCTCCACCACCACCATGTCCTCCACCACCACCACCATGTCCACCACCACCACCACCATGTCCTCCACCACCATGTCCTCCACCACCACCATGTCCTCCTCCACCACCATGTCCTCCTCCACCACCATGTCCTCCTCCACCACCATGTCCTCCTCCACCACCATGTCCTCCTCCACCACCATGTCCTCCTCCACCACCATGTCCTCCTCCACCACCATGTCCTCCTCCACCACCATGTCCTCCTCCACCACCATGTCCTCCTCCACCACCATGTCCTACACCTCCTCCACCACCATGTCCTACACCTCCTCCACCACCATGTCCTACACCTCCTCCACCACCATGTCCTCCTTCACCACCACCACGTCCTCCTTCACCACCACCACGTCCTCCTTCACCACCACCACCACGTCCTCCTTCACCACCACCACCACCACGTCCTCCTTCACCACCACCACGTCCTCCTTCACCACCACCACGTCCTCCTTCACCACCACCACGTCCTCCTTCACCACCACCACGTCCTCCTTCACCACCACCACGTCCTCCTTCACCACCACCACGTCCTCCTTCACCACCACCACGTCCTCCTTCACCACCACCACGTCCTCCTTCACCACCACCACGTCCTCCTTCACCACCACCACGTCCTCCTTCACCACCACCACGTCCTCCTTCACCACCACCACGTCCTCCTTCACCACCACCACGTCCTCCACCACCACGTCCTCCTTCACCACCACCACCACGTCCTCCACCACCACCACGTCCTCCACCTCCACGTCCTCTGTCCTCCACCACCTCCACCACCAGGTTCACCACCACCACCACCACGTCCTCCTCCACCACCACCACCACGTCCTCCTCCACCCCCACCACGTCCTCCACCTCCACCACCACGTCCTCCTCCACCACCACGTCCACACGTCCTCCTTCACCACCACCACGTCCTCCACCACCATCACCACGTCCTCCACCACCATCACCACGTCCTCCACCACCACCACCACGTCCTCCTTCACCACCACCACCACGTCCTCCACCACCACCACGTCCTCCACCTCCACGTCCTCTGTCCTCCACCACCTCCACCACCAGGTTCACCACGTCCTCCTTCACCACCACCACGTCCTCCTTCACCACCACCACGTCCTCCACCACCATCACCACGTCCTCCACCACCATCACCACGTCCTCCACCACCACCACCACGTCCTCCTTCACCACCACCACCACGTCCTCCACCACCACCACGTCCTCCACCTCCACGTCCTCTGTCCTCCACCACCTCCACCACCAGGTTCACCACCACCACCACCACGTCCTCCTCCACCACCACCACCACGTCCTCCTCCACCCCCACCACGTCCACCTCCACCACCACCACGTCCTCCACCACCACGTCCTCCACCACCACGTCTTCCTCCACCCCCACCACGTCCTCCACCCCCACCACGTCCTCCACCCCCACCACGTCCTCCACCTCCACCACCACGTCCTCCTCCTCCACCACGTCCTCCTCCACCTCCACAACCACCACGTCCTCCTCCACCACCACGTCCACCTCCACCTCCACGTCCTCCTCCTCCACCACCACCACCACGTCCTCCACCACCACCACCATGTCCTCCACCACCACGTCCTCCTCCTCCACCACCATGTCCTCCTCCACCACCACCACGTCCACCACCACCACGTCCTCCACCACCACCACCATGTCCACCACCATGTCCTCGACCACCATGTCCTCCACCACCACCACCATGTCCTCCACCACCACCACCATGTCCTCCACCACCACCACCATGTCCTCCACCACCACCACCATGTCCTCCACCACCACCACCATGTCCTCCTCCACCACCATGTCCTCCACCACCACCACCATGTCCACCACCACCACCACCATGTCCTCCACCACCACCATGTTCTCCACCACCACCATGTTCTCCACCACCATGTTCTCCACCACCACCATGTTCTCCACCACCACCATGTTCTCCACCACCACCATGTTCTCCACCACCACCATGTCCTCCACCACCACCATGTCCTCCACCACCACCATGTCCTCCACCACCACCATGTCCTCCACCACCACCATGTCCTCCACCACCACCATGTCCTCCTCCACCACCACGTCCTCCTCCACCACCACCATGTCCTCCTCCTCCACCACCATGTCCTCCTCCTCCTCCTCCACCACCACCATGTCCTCCACCACCACCATGTCCTCCTCCACCACCACCATGTCCTCCACCACCACCATGTCCTCCACCACCACCATGTCCTCCACCACCACCATGTCCTCCACCACCACCATGTCCTCCACCACCACCATGTCCTCCACCACCACCATGTCCTCCACCACCACCATGTCCTCCACCACCACCATGTCCTCCACCACCACCATGTCCTCCACCACCACCATGTCCTCCACCACCATGTCCTCCACCATTATGTCCTCCACCACCATGTCCTCCACCACCACCACCACCATGTCCTCCTCCTCCTCCACCACCACGTCCTCCTCCTCCACCACCATGTCCTCCTCCTCCACCACCATGTCCTCCTCCTCCACCACCATGTCCTCCTCCTCCACCACCATGTCCTCCTCCTCCTCCTCCACCACCACGTCCTCCTCCTCCACCACCACGTCCTCCTCCTCCACCACCACGTCCTCCTCCTCCACCATGTCCCCCTCCTCCACCACCACGTCGTCGTCCACCACCATGTCGTCCACCACCACCATGTCGTCCACCACCACCATGTCCTCCTCCACCACCCCCACCACCACGTCGTCCTCCACCACCACGTCGTCCTCCACCACCACGTCGTCCTCCACCACCACGTCGTCCAGCTCCACCACCACGTCGTCCAGCTCCACCACCACGTCGTCCAGCTCCACCACCACGTCGTCCAGCTCCACCACCACGTCGTCCAGCTCCACCACCACGTCGTCCAGCTCCACCACCACCACGTCCAGCTCCACCACCACCACGTCCAGCTCCACCACCACCACGTCCAGCTCCACCACCACCACGTCCAGCTCCACCACCACCACGTCCAGCTCCACCACCACCACGTCCAGCTCCACCACCACCACGTCCAGCTCCACCACCACCACGTCCAGCTCCACCACCACCACGTCCAGCTCCACCACCACCACGTCCAGCTCCACCACCACCACGTCCAGCTCCACCACCACCACGTCCAGCTCCACCACCACCACGTCCAGCTCCACCACCACCACGTCCAGCTCCACCACCACCACGTCCAGCTCCACCACCACCACGTCCAGCTCCACCACCACCACCACGTCCAGCTCCACCACCACCACCACGTCCAGCTCCACCACCACCACCACGTCCAGCTCCACCACCACCACCACGTCCAGCTCCACCACCACCACCACGTCCAGCTCCACCACCACCACCACGTCCAGCTCCACCACCACCACCACGTCCAGCTCCACCACCACCACCACGTCCAGCTCCACCACCACCACCACGTCCAGCTCCACCACCACCACCACGTCCAGCTCCACCACCACCACGTCCACCACCACAACCACCATGTCCTCCACCTCCACCACCACGTCCTCCTCGACCTCCACCACCACGTCCTCCTCGACCTCCACCACCACGTCCTCCTCGACCTCCACCACCACGTCCTCCTCGACCTCCACCACCTCCTCCTCCTCGACCTCCACCACCACGTCCTCCTCGACCTCCACCACCTCCTCCTCCGCCACCACCACAACATCCTCCTCCTCGTCCACCACCACCACCACGTCCTCCACCACGTCCTACTCCACCTCCACCACGTCCTACTCCACCTCAACCACCACGTCCTACTCCACCTCCACCACCACGTCCTACTCCACCTCCACCACCACGTCCTCCTCCACCTCCACCACCACGTCCTCCTCAACCTCCACCACCACGTCCTCCTCCACCTCCACCACCACGTCCTCCTCCACCTCCACCACCACGTCCTCCTCCACCTCCACCACCACGTCCTCCACCTCCACCACCATGTCCTCCACCACCACCATGTCCTCCACCACCACCATGTCCTCCACCACCACCATGTCCTCCACCTCCACCACGTCCTACTCCACCTCCACCACGTCCTACTCCACCTCCACCACCACGTCCTACTCCACCTCCACCACCACGTCCTACTCCACCTCCACCACCACGTCCTACTCCACCTCCACCACCACGTCCTACTCCACCTCCACCACCACGTCCTCCTCCACCTCCACCACCACGTCCTCCTCCTCCTCCACCACCACGTCCTCCTCCACCTCCACCAAGTCCTCCTCCACCTCCACCACCATGTCCTCCACCACCACCACGTCCTCCACCACCACCACGTCCTCCACCACGTCCTCCACCACCACCACGTCCTCCACCTCCACCACGTCCTCCACCACCACCACGTCCTCCTCCTCCACCACGTCCTCCTCCTCCACCACGTCCTCCTCCTCCACCACGTCCAGCTCCTCCACCACCACCACCACGTCGTCCACCACCACCACCACGTCGTCCACCACCACCACCACGTCATCCACCACCACCACCATGTCATCCACCACCACCACCATGTCATCCACCACCACCACCATGTCATCCACCACCACCACCATGTCCTCCTCCACCATGTCCTCCACCATGTCCTCCACCATGTCCTCCACCATGTCCTCCACCATGTCCTCCACCACGTCCTCCACCACCACCACCACGTCCTCCTCCACCACGTCCTCCTCCTCCTCCACCACCACCACGTCCTCCTCCACCACGTCCTCCTCCTCCACCACCACCACGTCCTCCTCCTCCACCACCACCACGTCCTCCTCCTCCCACCACCACCACGTCCTCCTCCTCCGCCACCACGTCCTCCTCCTCCTCCACCACCACGTCCTCCTCCTCCTCCACCACCACGTCCTCCTCCTCCTCCACCACCACGTCCTCCTCCTCCTCCACCACCACGTCCTCCTCCTCCTCCACCACCACGTCCTCCTCCTCCTCCACCACCACGTCCTCCTCCTCCACCACCACGTCCTCCTCCTCCACCACCACGTCCTCCTCCTCCACCACCACGTCCTCCTCCACCACCACCACGTCCTCCTCCACCACCACCACCACCACATCCTCCTCCACCACCACGTCCTCCACCACCACCACGTCGTCCTCCACCAACACCACCACGTCGTCCTCCACCTCATCATCCTCCACCACCACGTCCTCCACCACCACGTCCTCCACCTCCTCCTCCACCACCACCACGTCCTCCACCTCCTCCACCACCACCACCACGTCCTCCACCTCCTCCACCACCACCACCACGTCCTCCACCTCCTCCACCACCACGTCCTCCACCACCACCACGTCCTCCTCCACCACCATGTCCTCCTCCACCACCATGTCCTCCTCCACCACCACGTCCTCCTCCACCACCACGTCCTCCTCCACCACCACGTCCTCCTCCACCACCACCACGTCCTCCTCCACCACCACCACGTCGTCCACCACCACCACGTCGTCCACCACCACCACGTCGTCCACCACCACCACGTCCTCCTCCACCACCACGTCCTCCACCACCACATCCACCACCACCACCACATCCACCACCAGCACCACATCCAGCACGTCCTCCACCACCATGTCCTCCTCCTCCACCACCACGTCGTCCTCCACCACCACGTCGTCCTCCACCACCACGTCCTCCACCACCACCACATCCACCACCACCACCACATCCACCACGTCCTCCTCCACCACCACGTCCTCCTCCACCACCATGTCCTCCTCCACCACCACCACCACGTCCTCCACCACCACCACGTCCTCCACCACCACCACGTCCTCCACCACCACCACGTCCACCACCACCATCACGTCCTCCTCCTCCACCACCACGTCCTCCTCCTCCACTTCCACCACCACCACGTCCTCCACCACCACCACGTCCTCCTCCACCACGTCCTCCTCCTCCACCACCACCACGTCGTCCTCCACCAACCACCACCACGTCCTCCACCACCACCACCACCACGTCCTCCTCCACTCCACCACGTCCTCCTCCACCCCACCACGTCCTCCTCCACCCCACCACGTCCTCCTCCACCCCACCACGTCCTCCTCCACCCCACCACGTCCTCCTCCACCCCACCACGTCCTCCTCCACCCCACCACGTCCTCCTCCACCCCACCACGTCCTCCTCCACCCCACCACGTCCTCCTCCACCCCACCACGTCCTCCTCCACCCCACCACGTCCTCCTCCACCCCACCACGTCCTCCTCCACCCCACCACGTCCTCCTCCACCCCACCACGTCCTCCTCCACCCCACCACGTCCTCCTCCACCCCACCACGTCCTCCACCCCACCACGTCCTCCTCCACCCCACCACGTCCTCCTCCACCCCACCACGTCCTCCTCCTCCACCACCACGTCCTCCTCCTCCACCACCACGTCCTCCTCCTCCACCACCACGTCCTCCTCCACCACCACGTCCTCCTCCACCACCACGTCCTCCTCCTCCACCACCACGTCCTCCTCCTCCACCACCACGTCCTCCTCCTCCACCACCACGTCCTCCTCCACCACCACCACGTCCTCCTCCACCACCACCACGTCCTCCTCCACCACCACCACGTCCTCCTCCTCCACCACCACGTCCTCCACCACCACCTCCTCCTCCTCCTCCACCACCACGTCCTCCTCCTCCTCCACCACCACGTCCTCCTCCTCCTCCACCACCACGTCCTCCTCCTCCACCACCACGTCCTCCTCCACCACCACCACGTCCTCCTCGTCCACCACCACCACCACGTCCTCCTCGTCCACCACCACCACCACGTCCTCCTCGTCCACCACCACCACCACGTCCTCCTCCTCCTCCACCACCACGTCCTCCTCCTCCACCACCACCACGTCCTCCTCCTCCACCACCACCACGTCCTCCTCCACCACCACCACGTCCTCCTCCGCCACCACCACCACGTCCTCCTCGTCCACCACCACCACCACGTCCTCCTCGTCCACCACCACCACCACGTCCTCCTCGTCCACCACCACCACCACGTCCTCCTCGTCCACCACCACCACCACGTCCTCCTCGTCCACCACCACCACCACGTCCTCGTCCACCACCACCACCACGTCCTCCTCCTCCTCCACCACCACGTCCTCCTCCTCCTCCACCACCACGTCCTCCTCCACCACCACCACCACGTCCTCCTCGTCCACCACCACCACGTCCTCCTCGTCCACCACCACCACGTCCTCCTCGTCCACCACCACGTCCTCCTCGTCCACCACCACCACCACCACGTCCTCCTCCGCCACCACCACCACGTCCTCCTCGTCCACCACCACCACCACGTCCTCCACCACCACCACGTCCTCCTCCGCCACGTCCACCACATCCTCCTCCACCACATCCTCCTCCACCACGTCCTCCTCCACCACGTCCTCCTCCACCACGTCCACCACGTCCTCGGCCACCACCACCACCACGTCCTCCACCACCACCACCACGTCCACCACCACCACCACGTCCTCCTCCACCACCACCACCACCACGTCCTCCTCCACCACCACCACCACCACGTCGTCCTCCTCCACCACGTCCTCCTCCTCCACCACCACCTCTACCACCACCACCTCTACCACCACCACCACGTCCTCCACCACCACCACGTCCACCACCACCACCACATCCTCCACCACCACCACCATGTCCTCCACCACCACCACCATGTCCTCCACCACCACCACCACGTCCACCACCACCACCACGTCCTCCTCCTCCACCACCACCATGTCCTCCCACCACCATGTCCTCCACCACCACCACCACGTCCTCCTCCACCACCACCACGTCCTCCTCCACCACCACCACGTCCTCCTCCACCACCACCACGTCCTCCTCCACCACCACCACGTCCTCCACCACCACCACGTCCTCCTCCTCCACCACGTCCTCCTCCACCACCACGTCCTCCTCCACCACCATGTCCTCCTCCACCACCATGTCCTCCCTCCACCACCATGTCCTCCTCCACCACCATGTCCTCCTCCACCACCATGTCCTCCTCCACCACCATGTCCTCCTCCACCACCATGTCCTCCTCCACCACCATGTCCTCCTCCACCACCATGTCCTCCTCCACCACCATGTCCTCCTCCACCACCATGTCCTCCTCCACCACCATGTCCTCCTCCACCACCATGTCCTCCTCCACCACCATGTCCTCCTCCACCACCATGTCCTCCTCCACCACCATGTCCTCCTCCACCACCATGTCCTCCTCCACCACCATGTCCTCCTCCACCACCATGTCCTCCTCCACCACCATGTCCTCCTTCACCACCACCACGTCCTCCTTCACCACCACCACGTCCTCCTTCACCACCACCACGTCCTCCTTCACCACCACCACGTCCTCCTTCACCACCACCACGTCCTCCTTCACCACCACCACGTCCTCCACCACCACCACCACGTCCTCCACCACCATCACCACGTCCTCCTTCACCACCACCACCACGTCCTCCACCACCACCACGTCCTCCACCTCCACGTCCTCTGTCCTCCTCCACCACCAGGTTCACCACCACCACCACGTCCTCCTCCACCACCACCACCACGTCCTCCTCCACCCCCACCACGTCCTCCACCTCCACCACCACGTCCTCCTCCACCACCACGTCCACCTCCACCACCACCACGTCCTCCACCACCACGTCCTCCACCACCACGTCTTCCTCCACCCCCACCACGTCCTCCACCCCCCACGTCCTCCACCCCCACCACGTCCTCCACCTCCACCACCACGTCCTCCTCCTCCACCACGTCCTCCTCCACCTCCACAACCACCACGTCCTCCTCCACCACCACGTCCACCTCCACGTCCTCCTCCTCCACCACCACCACCACGTCCTCCACCACCACCACCATGTCCTCCACCACCACGTCCTCCTCCTCCACCACCATGTCCTCCTCCACCACCACCACGTCCACCACCACCACGTCCACCACCACCACGTCCTCCACCACCACCACCATGTCCTCCACCACCATGTCCTCGACCACCATGTCCTCCACCACCACCACCATGTCCTCCACCACCACCACCATGTCCTCCACCACCACCACCATGTCCTCCACCACCACCATGTCCTCCACCACCACCACCATGTCCACCACCACCACCACCACGTCCTCCTCCTCCACCACGTCCTCCTCCTCCACCACCACGTCCTCCTCCTCCACCACCACGTCCTCCTCCACCACCACCACGTCGTCCTCCACCACCACCACGTCGTCCTCCACCACCACCACGTCGTCCTCCACCACCACCACGTCCTCCTCCACCACCACCACGTCCTCCTCCACCACCACCACGTCCTCCACCACCACCACCACCACGTCCTCCACCACCACCACCACGTCCTCCACCACGTCCTCCTCCTCCTCCACCACGTCCTCCTCCTCCACCACCACGTCCTCCTCCTCCACCACCACGTCCTCCTCCACCACCACCACGTCGTCCACCACCACCACCACGTCCTCCTCCTCCACCACCACCACGTCCTCCACCACCACCACCACGTCCTCCACCACGTCCTCCTCCTCCTCCACCACGTCCTCCTCCTCCACCACCACGTCCTCCTCCTCCACCACCACGTCCTCCACCACCACCACCACCACGTCCTCCACCACCACCACCACGTCCTCCACCACGTCCTCCTCCTCCTCCACCACGTCCTCCTCCTCCACCACCACGTCCTCCTCCTCCACCACCACGTCCTCCTCCACCACCACCACGTCGTCCACCACCACCACCACGTCCTCCTCCTCCACCACCACCACCACATCCTCCTCCACCACCACGTCCTCCACCACCACCACCACGTCGTCCTCCACCAACACCACCACGTCGTCCTCCACCTCATCATCCTCCACCACCACCACGTCCTCCACCACCACGTCCTCCACCTCCTCCTCCACCACCACCACGTCCTCCACCTCCTCCACCACCACCACCACGTCCTCCACCTCCTCCACCACCACGTCCTCCACCACCACCATGTCCTCCTCCACCACGTCGTCCTCCTCCACCACCACGTCCTCCTCCACCACCACCACGTCGTCCACCACCACCACGTCCTCCTCCACCACCACGTCCTCCACCACCACGTCCTCCACCACCACGTCCTCCACCACCACCACCACATCCACCACCACCACCACCACATCCACCACCAGCACCACATCCACCACCAGCACGTCCTCCACCACCATGTCCTCCTCCTCCACCACCACGTCGTCCTCCACCACCACGTCGTCCTCCACCACCACGTCCTCCACCACCACCACATCCACCACCACCACATCCACCACGTCCTCCTCCACCACCACGTCCTCCTCCACCACCATGTCCTCCTCCTCCACCACCACCACGTCCTCCACCACCACCACGTCTTCCACCACCACCACGTCCACCACCACCATCACGTCCTCCTCCTCCACCACCACGTCCTCCTCCTCCACCACCACGTCCTCCTCCTCCACTTCCACCACCACCACGTCCTCCACCACCACCACATTCTCCACCAC